>NC_091139.1:16428974-16636474 GCF_041381155.1 Argopecten irradians | reverse complement strand
GAGTGAGTGAGTGAGTGAGTGAGTGAGTGAGTGAGTGAGTGAGTGAGTGAGTGAGTGAGTGAGTGAGTGAGTGAGTGAGTGAGTGAGTGAGTGAGTGAGTGAGTGAGTGAGTGAGTGAGTGAGTGAGTGAGTGAGTGAGTGAGTGAGTGAGTGAGTGAGTGAGTGAGTGAGTGAGTGAGTGAGTGAGTGAGTGAGTGAGTGAGTGAGTGAGTGAGTGAGTGAGTGAGTGAGTGAGTGAGTGAGTGAGTGAGTGAGTGAGTGAAGGAGTGAGTGAGTGAGTGAGTGAGTGAGTGAGTGAGTGAGTGAGTGAGTGAGTGAGTGAGTGAGTGAGTGAGTGAGTGAGTGAGTGAGTGGTGAGTGAGTGAGTGAGTGAGTGAGTGAGTGTGAGGGGAGTGTGTGAGTGTGAGTGAGTGAGTGAGTGAGTGAGTGAGTGAGTGAGTGAGTGAGTGAGTGAGTGAGTGAGTGAGTGAGTGAGTGAGTGAGTGAGTGAGTGAGTGAGTGAGTGAGTGAGTGAGTGAGTGAGTGAGTGAGTGAGTGAGTGAGTGAGTGAGTGAGTGAGTGAGTGAGTGAGTGAGTGAGTGAGTGAGTGAGTGAGTGAGTGAGTGAGTGAGTGAGTGAGTGAGTGAGTGAGTGAGTGAGTGAGTGAGTGAGTGAGTGAGTGAGTGAGTGAGTGAGTGAGTGACCCCTATACCATATGTCTTCTAGTTTGTATTGCCTAGGGGTACATTTGGGTAGGTAGCTATCTTAAATTAAGTCAGACGTTTTCTTTTTATAAAACTTAGAAAATCTACCACTCAATAAGACCATATAGAAAAAGAGGATAAAAATCATGTTGACCCCTGACCTCTATACTAGGAGGTGTTACACCCTATACCATATGTTTTCTAGTTTGTATTGCCTAGGGGTACATTTGAGTAGGTAGCTATCTTAAATTAAGTCAGACGTTTTCTTTTTATAAAACTTAGAAAATCTACCACTCAATAACACTATAGAAAAAGAGGATAAAAATCATGTTGACCCCTGACCTCTATACTAGGAGGTGTTACACCCTATACCATATGTCTTCTAGTTTGTTTTGCCTAGGGGTACATTTGAGTAGGTAGCTATCTTAAATTAAGTCAGACGTTTTCTTTTTATAAAACTTAGAAAATCTACCACTCAATAAGACTATATAGAAAAAGAGGATAAAAATCATGTTGACCCCTGACCCCTATACTAGGAGGTGTTACACCCTATACCATATGTTTTCTAGTTTGTATTGCCTAGGGGTACATTTGAGTAGGTAGCTATCTTAAATTAAGTCAGACGTTTTCTTTTTATAAAACTTAGAAAATCTACCACTCAATAACACTATAGAAAAAGAGGATAAAAATCATGTTGACCCCTGACCCCTATACTAGGAGGTGTTACACCCTATACCATATGTCTTCTAGTTTGTATTGCCTAGGGGTACATTTGGGTAGGTAGCTATCTTAAATTAAGTCAGACGTTTTCTTTTTATAAAACTTAGAAAATCTACCACTCAATAAGACCATATAGAAAAAGAGGATAAAAATCATGTTGACCCCTGACCTCTATACTAGGAGGTGTTACACCCTATACCATATGTTTTCTAGTTTGTGTTGCCTAGGGGTACATTTGGGTAGGTAGCTATCTTAAATTAAGTCAGACGTTTTCTTTTTATAAACTTAGAAAATCTACCACTCAATAAGACCATATAGAAAAAGAGGATAAAAATCATGTTGACCCCTGACCTCTATACTAGGAGGTGTTACACCCTATACCATATGTCTTCTAGTTTGTATTGCCTAGGGGTACATTTGGGTAGGTAGCTATCTTAAATTAAGTCAGACGTTTTCTTTTTATAAAACTTAGAAAATCTACCACTCAATAACACTATATAGAAAAAGAGGATAAAAATCATGTTGACCCCTGACCCCTATACTAGGAGGTGTTACACCCTATACCATATGTCTTCTAGTTTGTATTGCCTAGGGGTACATTTGAGTAGGTAGCTATCTTAAATTAAGTCAGACGTTTTCTTTTTATAAAACTTAGAAAATCTACCACTCAATAAGACCATATAGAAAAAGAGGATAAAAATCATGTTGACCCCTGACCTCTATACTAGGAGGTGTTACACCCTATACCATATGTCTTCTAGTTTGTGTTGCCTAGGGGTACATTTGGGTAGGTAGCTATCTTAAATTAAGTCAGACGTTTTTTCTTTTTATAAAACTTAGAAAATCTACCACTCAATAAGACCATATAGAAAAAGAGGATAAAAATCATGTTGACCCCTGACCTCTATACTAGGAGGTGTTACACCCTATACCATATGTTTTCTAGTTTGTGTTGCCTAGGGGTACATTTGGGTAGGTAGCTATCTTAAATTAAGTCAGACGTTTTCTTTTTATAAAACTTAGAAAATCTACCACTCAATAAGACCATATAGAAAAAGAGGATAAAAATCATGTTGACCCCTGACCTCTATACTAGGAGGTGTTACACCCTATACCATATGTCTTCTAGTTTGTATTGCCTAGGGGTACATTTGGGTAGGTAGCTATCTTAAATTAAGTCAGACGTTTTCTTTTTATAAAACTTAGAAAATCTACCACTCAATAAGACCATATAGAAAAAGAGGATAAAAATCATGTTGACCCCTGACCTCTATACTAGGAGGTGTTACACCCTATACCATATGTTTTCTAGTTTGTATTGCCTAGGGGTACATTTGGGTAGGTAGCTATCTTAAATTAAGTCAGACGTTTTCTTTTTATAAAACTTAGAAAATCTACCACTCAATAACACTATAGAAAAAGAGGATAAAAATCATGTTGACCCCTGACCCCTATACTAGGAGGTGTTACACCCTATACCATATGTCTTCTAGTTTGTATTGCCTAGGGGTACATTTGAGTAGGTAGCTATCTTAAATTAAGTCAGACGTTTTCTTTTTATAAAACTTAGAAAATCTACCACTCAATAAGACCATATAGAAAAAGAGGATAAAAATCATGTTGACCCCTGACCCCTATACTAGGAGGTGTTACACCCTATACCATATGTCTTCTAGTTTGTATTGCCTAGGGGTACATTTGGGTAGGTAGCTATCTTAAATTAAGTCAGACGTTTTCTTTTTATAAAACTTAGAAAATCTACCACTCAATAAGACCATATAGAAAAAGAGGATAAAAATCATGTTGACCCCCTGACCCCTATACTAGGAGGTGTTACACCCTATACCATATGTCTTCTAGTTTGTATTGCCTAGGGGTACATTTGGGTAGGTAGCTATCTTAAATTAAGTCAGACGTTTTCTTTTTATAAAACTTAGAAAATCTACCACTCAATAACACTATATAGAAAAAGAGGATAAAAATCATGTTGACCCCTGACCCCTATACTAGGAGGTGTTACACCCTATACCATATGTCTTCTAGTTTGTATTGCCTAGGGGTACATTTGAGTAGGTAGCTATATCTTAAATTAAGTCAGACGTTTTCTTTTTATAAAACTTAGAAAATCTACCACTCAATAAGACCATATAGAAAAAGAGGATAAAAATCATGTTGACCCCTGACCTCTATACTAGGAGGTGTGTTACACCCTATACCATATGTCTTCTAGTTTGTATTGCCTAGGGGTACATTTGGGTAGGTAGCTATCTTAAATTAAGTCAGACGTTTTCTTTTTATAAAACTTAGAAAATCTACCACTCAATAAGACCATATAGAAAAAGAGGATAAAAATCATGTTGACCCCTGACCCCTATACTAGGAGGTGTTACACCCTATACCATATGTCTTCTAGTTTGTATTGCCTAGGGGTACATTTGGGTAGGTAGCTATCTTAAATTAAGTCAGACGTTTTCTTTTTATAAAACTTAGAAAATCTACCACTCAATAAGACCATATAGAAAAAGAGGATAAAAATCATGTTGACCCCTGACCCCTATACTAGGAGGTGTTACACCCTATACCATATGTCTTCTAGTTTGTATTGCCTAGGGGTACATTTGGGTAGGTAGCTATCTTAAATTAAGTCAGACGTTTTCTTTTTATAAAACTTAGAAAATCTACCACTCAATAAGACCATATAGAAAAAGAGGATAAAAATCATGTTGACCCCTGACCTCTATACTAGGAGGTGTTACACCCTATACCATATGTCTTCTAGTTTGTATTGCCTAGGGGTACATTTGGGTAGGTAGCTATCTTAAATTAAGTCAGACGTTTTCTTTTTATAAAACTAAGAGAAAATCTACCACTCAATAAGACTATATAGAAAAAGAGGATAAAAATCATGTTGACCCCTGACCCCTATACTAGGAGGTGTTACACCCTATACCATATGTCTTCTAGTTTGTATTGCCTAGGGGTACATTTGAGTAGGTAGCTATCTTAAATTAAGTCAGACTTTTTCTTTTTATAAAACTTAGAAAATCTACCACTCAATAAACTATATAGAAAAAGAGGATAAAAATCATGTTGACCCCTGACCCCTATACTAGGAGGTGTTACACCCTATACCATATGTCTTCTAGTTTGTATTGCCTAGGGGTACATTTGAGTAGGTAGCTATCTTAAATTAAGTCAGACGTTTTCTTTTTATAAAACTTAGAAAATCTACCACTCAATAACACTATAGAAAAAGAGGATAAAAATCATGTTGACCCCTGACCCCTATACTAGGAGGTGTTACACCCTATACCATATGTCTTCTAGTTTGTATTGCCTAGGGGTACATTTGAGTAGGTAGCTATCTTAAATTAAGTCAGACGTTTTCTTTTTATAAAACTTAGAAAATCTACCACTCAATAACACTATAGAAAAAGAGGATAAAAATCATGTTGACCCCTGACCCCTATACTAGGAGGTGTTACACCCTATACCATATGTCTTCTAGTTTGTATTGCCTAGGGGTACATTTGAGTAGGTAGCTATCTTAAATTAAGTCAGACAGATCTTGTTATAAAACTTGGAAAATCTACCACTCAATAAGACTATATCGAAAAAAGAGGAGAAAAATCATGTTGACCCCTGACCCCTATACTAGGAGGTGTTACACCCTATACCATATGTCTTCTAGTTTGTATTGCCTAGGGGTACATTTGAGTAGGTAGCTATCTTAAATTAAGTCAGACGTTTTCTTTTTATAAAACTTAGAAAATCTACCACTCAATAACACTATATAGAAAAAGAGGATAAAAATCATGTTGACCCCTGACCCCTATACTAGGAGGTGTTACACCCTATACCATATGTCTTCTAGTTTGTATTGCCTAGGGGTACATTTGAGTAGGTAGCTATCTTAAATTAAGTCAGACGTTTTCTTTTTATAAAACTTAGAAAATCTACCACTCAATAACACTATATAGAAAAAGAGGATAAAAATCATGTTGACCCCTGACCCCTATACTAGGAGGTGTTACACCCTATACCATATGTTTTCTAGTTTGTATTGCCTAGGGGTACATTTGAGTAGGTAGCTATCTTAAATTAAGTCAGACGTTTTCTTTTTATAAAACTTAGAAAATCTACCACTCAATAACACTATATAGAAAAAGAGGATAAAAATCATGTTGACCCCTGACCCCTATACTAGGAGGTGTTACACCCTATACCATATGTCTTCTAGTTTGTATTGCCTAGGGGTACATTTGAGTAGGTAGCTATCTTAAATTAAGTCAGACGTTTTCTTTTTATAAAACTTAGAAAATCTACCACTCAATAAGACCATATAGAAAAAGAGGATAAAAATCATGTTGACCCCTGACCTCTATACTAGGAGGTGTTACACCCTATACCATATGTCTTCTAGTTTGTATTGCCTAGGGGTACATTTGAGTAGGTAGCTATCTTAAATTAAGTCAGACGTTTTCTTTTTATAAAACTTAGAAAATCTACCACTCAATAACACTATATAGAAAAAGAGGATAAAAATCATGTTGACCCCTGACCCCTATACTAGGAGGTGTTTACACCCTATACCATATGTCTTCTAGTTTGTATTGCCTAGGGGTACATTTGAGTAGGTAGCTATCTTAAATTAAGTCAGACGTTTTCTTTTTATAAAACTTAGAAAATCTACCACTCAATAACACTATATAGAAAAAGAGGATAAAAATCATGTTGACCCCTGACCCCTATACTAGGAGGTGTTACACCCTATACCATATGTCTTCTAGTTTGTATTGCCTAGGGGTACATTTGAGTAGGTAGCTATCTTAAATTAAGTCAGACGTTTTCTTTTTATAAAACTTAGAAAATCTACCACTCAATAAGACTATATAGAAAAAGAGGATAAAAATCATGTTGACCCCTGACCCCTATACTAGGAGGTGTTACACCCTATACCATATGTCTTCTAGTTTGTATTGCCTAGGGGTACATTTGAGTAGGTAGCTATCTTAAATTAAGTCAGACGTTTTCTTTTTATAAAACTTAGAAAATCTACCACTCAATAACACTATAGACAAAGAGGATAAAAATCATGTTGACCCCTGACCCCTATACTAGGAGGTGTTACACCCTATACCATATGTTTTCTAGTTTGTATTGCCTAGGGGTACATTTGAGTAGGTAGCTATCTTAAATTAAGTCAGACGTTTTCTTTTTATAAAACTTAGAAAATCTACCACTCAATAACACTATAGACAAAGAGGATAAAAACCATGTTGACCCCTGACCCCTATACTAGGAGGTGTTACACCCTATACCATATGTTTTCTAGTTTGTATTGCCTAGGGGTACATTTGAGTAGGTAGCTATCTTAAATTAAGTCAGACGTTTTCTTTTTATAAAACTTAGAAAATCTACCACTCAATAACACTATAGACAAAGAGGATAAAAATCATGTTGACCCCTGACCCCTATACTAGGAGGTGTTACACCCTATACCATATGTTTTCTAGTTTGTATTGCCTAGGGGTACATTTGAGTAGGTAGCTATCTTAAATTAAGTCAGACGTTTTCTTTTTATAAAACTTAGAAAATCTACCACTCAATAACACTATAGACAAAGAGAAGAGGATAAAAATCATGTTGACCCCTGACCCCTATACTAGGAGGTGTTACACCCTATACCATATGTTTTCTAGTTTGTATTGCCTAGGTGTACATTTGAGTAGGTAGCTATCTTAAATTAAGTCAGACGTTTTCTTTTTACAAGACTTAGAAAATCTACCACTCAATAACACTATAGACAAAGAGAAGAGGATAAAAATCATGTTGACCCCTGACCCCTATACTAGGAGGTGTTACACCCTATACCATATGTCTTCTAGTTTGTATTGCCTAGGGGTACATTTGAGTAGGTAGCTATCTTAAATTAAGTCAGACGTTTTCTTTTTATAAAACTTAGAAAATCTACCACTCAATAACACTATAGACAAAGAGAAGAGGATAAAAATCATGTTGACCCCTGACCCCTATACTAGGAGGTGTTACACCCTATACCATATGTTTTCTAGTTTGTATTGCCTAGGGGTACATTTGAGTAGGTAGCTATCTTAAATTAAGTCAGACGTTTTCTTTTTATAAAACTTAGAAAATCTACCACTCAATAACACTATATAGAAAAAGAGGATAAAAATCATGTTGACCCCTGACCCCTATACTAGGAGGTGTTACACCCTATACCATATGTTTTCTAGTTTGTATTGCCTAGGTGTACATTTGAGTAGGTAGCTATCTTAAATTAAGTCAGATGTTTTCTTTTTATAAAACTTAGAAAATCTACCACTCAATAACACTATATAGAAAAAGAGGATAAAAATCATGTTGACCCCTGACCCCTATACTAGGAGGTGTTACACCCTATACCATATGTCTTCTAGTTTGTATTGCCTAGGGGTACATTTGAGTAGGTAGCTATCTTAAATTAAGTCAGACGTTTTCTTTTTATAAAACTTAGAAAATCTACCACTCAATAACACTATATAGAAAAAGAGGATAAAAATCATGTTGACCCCTGACCCCTATACTAGGAGGTGTTACACCCTATACCATATGTCTTCTAGTTTGTATTGCCTAGGGGTACATTTGAGTAGGTAGCTATCTTAAATTAAGTCAGACGTTTTCTTTTTATAAAACTTAGAAAATCTACCACTCAATAAGACTATATAGAAAAAGAGGATAAAAATCATGTTGACCCCTGACCCCTATACTAGGAGGTGTTACACCCTATACCATATGTCTTCTAGTTTGTATTGCCTAGGGGTACATTTGAGTAGGTAGCTATCTTAAATTAAGTCAGACGTTTTCTTTTTATAAAACTTAGAAAATCTACCACTCAATAACACTATATAGAAAAAGAGGATAAAAATCATGTTGACCCCTGACCCCTATACTAGGAGGTGTTACACCCTATACCATATGTCTTCTAGTTTGTATTGCCTAGGGGTACATTTGAGTAGGTAGCTATCTTAAATTAAGTCAGACGTTTTCTTTTTATAAAACTTAGAAAATCTACCACTCAATAAGACTATATAGAAAAAGAGGATAAAAATCATGTTGACCCCTGACCCCTATACTAGGAGGTGTTACACCCTATACCATATGTCTTCTAGTTTGTATTGCCTAGGGGTACATTTGAGTAGGTAGCTATCTTAAATTAAGTCAGACGTTTTCTTTTTATAAAACTTAGAAAATCTACCACTCAATAACACTATAGAAAAAGAGGATAAAAATCATGTTGACCCCTGACCCCTATACTAGGAGGTGTTACACCCTATACCATATGTCTTCTAGTTTGTATTGCCTAGGGGTACATTTGAGTAGGTAGCTATCTTAAATTAAGTCAGACGTTTTCTTTTTATAAAACTTAGAAAATCTACCACTCAATAAGACTATATAGAAAAAGAGGATAAAAATCATGTTGACCCCTGACCCCTATACTAGGAGGTGTTACACCCTATACCATATGTCTTCTAGTTTGTATTGCCTAGGGGTACATTTGAGTAGGTAGCTATCTTAAATTAAGTCAGACAGATCTTGTTATAAAACTTGGAAAATCTACCACTCAATAAGACTATATAGAAAAAGAGGATAAAAATCATGTTGACCCCTGACCTCTATACTAGGAGGTGTTACACCCTATACCATATGTCTTCTAGTTTGTATTGCCTAGGGGTACATTTGGGTAGGTAGCTATCTTAAATTAAGTCAGACGTTTTCTTTTTATAAAACTTAGAAAATCTACCACTCAATAAGACCATATAGAAAAAGAGGATAAAAATCATGTTGACCCCTGACCTCTATACTAGGAGGTGTTACACCCTATACCATATGTCTTCTAGTTTGTATTGCCTAGGGGTACATTTGGGTAGGTAGCTATCTTAAATTAAGTCAGACGTTTTCTTTTTATAAAACTTAGAAAATCTACCACTCAATAAGACCATATAGAAAAAGAGGATAAAAATCATGTTGACCCCTGACCCCTATACTAGGAGGTGTTACACCCTATACCATATGTTTTCTAGTTTGTCTTGCCTAGGGGTACATTTGGGTAGGTAGCTATCTTAAATTAAGTCAGACGTTTTCTTTTTATAAAACTTAGAAAATCTACCACTCAATAACACTATATAGAAAAAGAGGATAAAAATCATGTTGACCCCTGACCCCTATACTAGGAGGTGTTACACCCTATACCATATGTCTTCTAGTTTGTATTGCCTAGGGGTACATTTGGGTAGGTAGCTATCTTAAATTAAGTCAGACGTTTTCTTTTTATAAAACTTAGAAAATCTACCACTCAATAAGACCATATAGAAAAAAGAGGATAAAAATCATGTTGACCCCTGACCCCTATACTAGGAGGTGTTACACCCTATACCATATGTCTTCTAGTTTGTATTGCCTAGGGGTACATTTGGGTAGGTAGCTATCTTAAATTAAGTCAGACGTTTTCTTTTTATAAAACTTAGAAAATCTACCACTCAATAAGACCATATAGAAAAAGAGGATAAAAATCATGTTGACCCCTGACCCCTATACTAGGAGGTGTTACACCCTATACCATATGTCTTCTAGTTTGTATTGCCTAGGGGTACATTTGGGTAGGTAGCTATCTTAAATTAAGTCAGACGTTTTCTTTTTATAAAACTTAGAAAATCTACCACTCAATAAGACCATATAGAAAAAGAGGATAAAAATCATGTTGACCCCTGACCTCTATACTAGGAGGTGTTACACCCTATACCATATGTTTTCTAGTTTGTATTGCCTAGGGGTACATTTGAGTAGGTAGCTATCTTAAATTAAGTCAGACGTTTTCTTTTTATAAAACTTAGAAAATCTACCACTCAATAACACTATAGAAAAAGAGGATAAAAATCATGTTGACCCCTGACCTCTATACTAGGAGGTGTTACACCCTATACCATATGTTTTCTAGTTTGTATTGCCTAGGGGTACATTTGAGTAGGTAGCTATCTTAAATTAAGTCAGACGTTTTCTTTTTATAAAACTTAGAAAATCTACCACTCAATAAGACTATATAGAAAAAGAGGATAAAAATCATGTTGACCCCTGACCCCTATACTAGGAGGTGTTACACCCTATACCATATGTTTTCTAGTTTGTATTGCCTAGGGGTACATTTGAGTAGGTAGCTATCTTAAATTAAGTCAGACGTTTTCTTTTTATAAAACTTAGAAAATCTACCACTCAATAAGACTATAGAAAAAGAGGATAAAAATCATGTTGACCCCTGACCCCTATACTAGGAGGTGTTACACCCTATACCATATGTTTTCTAGTTTGTATTGCCTAGGGGTACATTTGAGTAGGTAGCTATCTTAAATTAAGTCAGACGTTTTCTTTTTATAAAACTTAGAAAATCTACCACTCAATAACACTATAGACAAAGAGGATAAAAATCATGTTGACCCCTGACCCCTATACTAGGAGGTGTTACACCCTATACCATATGTTTTCTAGTTTGTATTGCCTAGGGGTACATTTGAGTAGGTAGCTATCTTAAATTAAGTCAGACGTTTTCTTTTTATAAAACTTAGAAAATCTACCACTCAATAAGACCATATAGAAAAAGAGGATAAAAATCATGTTGACCCCTGACCCCTATACTAGGAGGTGTTACACCCTATACCATATGTTTTCTAGTTTGTATTGCCTAGGGGTACATTTGAGTAGGTAGCTATCTTAAATTAAGTCAGACGTTTTCTTTTTATAAAACTTAGAAAATCTACCACTCAATAACACTATATAGAAAAAGAGGATAAAAATCATGTTGACCCCTGACCCCTATACTAGGAGGTGTTACACCCTATACCATATGTCTTCTAGTTTGTATTGCCTAGGGGTACATTTGGGTAGGTAGCTATCTTAAATTAAGTCAGACGTTTTCTTTTTATAAAACTTAGAAAATCTACCACTCAATAACACTATATAGAAAAAGAGGATAAAAATCATGTTGACCCCTGACCCCTATACTAGGAGGTGTTACACCCTATACCATATGTCTTCTAGTTTGTATTGCCTAGGGGTACATTTGAGTAGGTAGCTATCTTAAATTAAGTCAGACGTTTTCTTTTTATAAAACTTAGAAAATCTACCACTCAATAACACTATAGAAAAAAAGGGATAAAAATCATGTTGACCCCTGACCCCTATACTAGGAGGTGTTACACCCTATACCATATGTTTTCTAGTTTGTATTGCCTAGGGGTACATTTGGGTAGGTAGCTATCTTAAATTAAGTCAGACGTTTTCTTTTTATAAAACTTAGAAAATCTACCACTCAATAAGACCATATAGAAAAAGAGGATAAAAATCATGTTGACCCCTGACCTCTATACTAGGAGGTGTTACACCCTATACCATATGTTTTCTAGTTTGTATTGCCTAGGGGTACATTTGAGTAGGTAGCTATCTTAAATTAAGTCAGACGTTTTCTTTTTATAAAACTTAGAAAATCTACCACTCAATAACACTATAGAAAAAGAGGATAAAAATCATGTTGACCCCTGACCCCTATACTAGGAGGTGTTACACCCTATACCATATGTTTTCTAGTTTGTATTGCCTAGGGGTACATTTGGGTAGGTAGCTATCTTAAATTAAGTCAGACGTTTTCTTTTTATAAAACTTAGAAAATCTACCACTCAATAAGACCATATAGAAAAAGAGGATAAAAATCATGTTGACCCCTGACCCCTATACTAGGAGGTGTTACACCCTATACCATATGTTTTCTAGTTTGTATTGCCTAGGGGTACATTTGAGTAGGTAGCTATCTTAAATTAAGTCAGACGTTTTCTTTTTATAAAACTTAGAAAATCTACCACTCAATAAGACCATATAGAAAAAGAGGATAAAAATCATGTTGACCCCTGACCCCTATACTAGGAGGTGTTACACCCTATACCATATGTTTTCTAGTTTGTATTGCCTAGGGGTACATTTGAGTAGGTAGCTATCTTAAATTAAGTCAGACGTTTTCTTTTTATAAAACTTAGAAAATCTACCACTCAATAACACTATAGACAAAGAGGATAAAAATCATGTTGACCCCTGACCCCTATACTAGGAGGTGTTACACCCTATACCATATGTTTTCTAGTTTGTATTGCCTAGGGGTACATTTGAGTAGGTAGCTATCTTAAATTAAGTCAGACGTTTTCTTTTTATAAAACTTAGAAAATCTACCACTCAATAACACTATATAGAAAAAGAGGATAAAAAATCATGTTGACCCCTGACCCCTATACTAGGAGGTGTTACACCCTATACCATATGTTTTCTAGTTTGTATTGCCTAGGGGTACATTTGAGTAGGTAGCTATCTTAAATTAAGTCAGACGTTTTCTTTTTATAAAACTTAGAAAATCTACCACTCAATAACACTATAGACAAAGAGGATAAAAATCATGTTGACCCCTGACCCCTATACTAGGAGGTGTTACACCCTATACCATATGTTTTCTAGTTTGTATTGCCTAGGGGTACATTTGAGTAGGTAGCTATCTTAAATTAAGTCAGACGTTTTCTTTTTATAAAACTTAGAAAATCTACCACTCAATAACACTATAGACAAAGAGGATAAAAATCATGTTGACCCCTGACCCCTATACTAGGAGGTGTTACACCCTATACCATATGTTTTCTAGTTTGTATTGCCTAGGGGTACATTTGAGTAGGTAGCTATCTTAAATTAAGTCAGACGTTTTCTTTTTATAAAACTTAGAAAATCTACCACTCAATAAGACTATATAGAAAAAGAGGATAAAAAATCATGTTGACCCCTGACCCCTATACTAGGAGGTGTTACACCCTATACCATATGTCTTCTAGTTTGTATTGCCTAGGGGTACATTTGAGTAGGTAGCTATCTTAAATTAAGTCAGACGTTTTCTTTTTATAAAACTTAGAAAATCTACCACTCAATAAGACTATATAGAAAAAGAGGATAAAAATCATGTTGACCCCTGACCCCTATACTAGGAGGTGTTACACCCTATACCATATGTTTTCTAGTTTGTATTGCCTAGGGGTACATTTGAGTAGGTAGCTATCTTAAATTAAGTCAGACGTTTTCTTTTTATAAAACTTAGAAAATCTACCACTCAATAACACTATAGAAAAAGAGGATAAAAATCATGTTGACCCCTGACCCCTATACTAGGAGGTGTTACACCCTATACCATATGTCTTCTAGTTTGTATTGCCTAGGGGTACATTTGGGTAGGTAGCTATCTTAAATTAAGTCAGACGTTTTCTTTTTATAAAACTTAGAAAATCTACCACTCAATAAGACCATATAGAAAAAGAGGATAAAAATCATGTTGACCCCTGACCCCTATACTAGGAGGTGTTACACCCTATACCATATGTTTTCTAGTTTGTATTGCCTAGGGGTACATTTGAGTAGGTAGCTATCTTAAATTAAGTCAGACGTTTTCTTTTTATAAAACTTAGAAAATCTACCACTCAATAACACTATAGACAAAGAGAAGAGGATAAAAATCATGTTGACCCCTGACCCCTATACTAGGAGGTGTTACACCCTATACCATATGTTTTCTAGTTTGTATTGCCTAGGTGTACATTTGAGTAGGTAGCTATCTTAAATTAAGTCAGATGTTTTCTTTTTATAAAACTTAGAAAATCTACCACTCAATAACACTATAGACAAAGAGGATAAAAATCATGTTGACCCCTGACCCCTATACTAGGAGGTGTTACACCCTATACCATATGTTTTCTAGTTTGTATTGCCTAGGTGTACATTTGAGTAGGTAGCTATCTTAAATTAAGTCAGACGTTTTCTTTTTACAAGACTTAGAAAATCTACCACTCAATAAGACCATATAGAAAAAGAGGATAAAAATCATGTTGACCCCTGACCCCTATACTAGGAGGTGTTACACCCTATACCATATGTTTTCTAGTTTGTATTGCCTAGGGGTACATTTGGGTAGGTAGCTATCTTAAATTAAGTCAGACGTTTTCTTTTTCTTTTAAAACTTAGAAAATCTACCACTCAATAACACTATAGAAAAAGAGGATAAAAATCATGTTGACCCCTGACCCCTATACTAGGAGGTGTTACACCCTATACCATATGTCTTCTAGTTTGTATTGCCTAGGGGTACATTTGAGTAGGTAGCTATCTTAAATTAAGTCAGACGTTTTCTTTTTATAAAACTTAGAAAATCTACCACTCAATAACACTATAGAAAAAGAGGATAAAAATCATGTTGACCCCTGACCCCTATACTAGGAGGTGTTACACCCTATACCATATGTCTTCTAGTTTGTATTGCCTAGGGGTACATTTGAGTAGGTAGCTATCTTAAATTAAGTCAGACGTTTTCTTTTTATAAAACTTAGAAAATCTACCACTCAATAACACTATATAAAAAAGAGGATAAAAATCATGTTGACCCCTGACCCCTATACTAGGAGGTGTTACACCCTATACCATATGTCTTCTAGTTTGTGTTGCCTAGGGGTACATTTGGGTAGGTAGCTATCTTAAATTAAGTCAGACGTTTTCTTTTTTAAAACTTAGAAAATCTACCACTCAATAAGACCATATAGAAAAAGAGGATAAAAATCATGTTGACCCCTGACCCCTATACTAGGAGGTGTTACACCCTATACCATATGTTTTCTAGTTTGTATTGCCTAGGGGTACATTTGGGTAGGTAGCTATCTTAAATTAAGTCAGACGTTTTCTTTTTATAAAACTTAGAAAATCTACCACTCAATAACACTATAGAAAAAGAGGATAAAAATACATGTTGACCCCTGACCCCTATACTAGGAGGTGTTACACCCTATACCATATGTCTTCTAGTTTGTATTGCCTAGGGGTACATTTGAGTAGGTAGCTATCTTAAATTAAGTCAGACGTTTTCTTTTTATAAAACTTAGAAAATCTACCACTCAATAACACTATAGACAAAGAGGATAAAAATCATGTTGACCCCTGACCCCTATACTAGGAGGTGTTACACCCTATACCATATGTTTTCTAGTTTGTATTGCCTAGGGGTACATTTGAGTAGGTAGCTATCTTAAATTAAGTCAGACGTTTTCTTTTTATAAAACTTAGAAAATCTACCACTCAATAAGACTATATAGAAAAAGAGGATAAAAATCATGTTGACCCCTGACCCCTATACTAGGAGGTGTTACACCCTATACCATATGTTTTCTAGTTTGTATTGCCTAGGGGTACATTTGAGTAGGTAGCTATCTTAAATTAAGTCAGACGTTTCTTGTTATAAAACTTAGAAAATCTACCACTCAATAACACCATATAGAAAAAGAGGATAAAAATCATGTTGACCCCTGACCCCTATACTAGGAGGTGTTACACCCTATACCATATGTCTTCTAGTTTGTATTGCCTAGGGGTACATTTGGGTAGGTAGCTATCTTAAATTAAGTCAGACGTTTTCTTTTTATAAAACTTAGAAAATCTACCACTCAATAAGACCATATAGAAAAAGAGGATAAAAATCATGTTGACCCCTGACCCCTATACTAGGAGGTGTTACACCCTATACCATATGTCTTCTAGTTTGTATTGCCTAGGGGTACATTTGAGTAGGTAGCTATCTTAAATTAAGTCAGACGTTTTCTTTTTATAAAACTTAGAAAATCTACCACTCAATAAGACCATATAGAAAAAGAGGATAAAAATCATGTTGACCCCTGACCTCTATACTAGGAGGTGTTACACCCTATACCATATGTCTTCTAGTTTGTATTGCCTAGGGGTACATTTGGGTAGGTAGCTATCTTAAATTAAGTCAGACGTTTTCTTTTTATAAAACTTAGAAAATCTACCACTCAATAAGACCATATAAAAAAGGATAAAAATCATGTTGACCCCTGACCCCTATACTAGGAGGTGTTACACCCTATACCATATGTCTTCTAGTTTGTATTGCCTAGGGGTACATTTGAGTAGGTAGCTATCTTAAATTAAGTCAGACGTTTTCTTTTTATAAAACTTAGAAAATCTACCACTCAATAACACTATATAGAAAAAGAGGATAAAAATCATGTTGACCCCTGACCCCTATACTAGGAGGTGTTACACCCTATACCATATGTTTTCTAGTTTGTATTGCCTAGGGGTACATTTGGGTAGGTAGCTATCTTAAATTAAGTCAGACGTTTTCTTTTTATAAAACTTAGAAAATCTACCACTCAATAACACTATATAGAAAAAGAGGATAAAAATCATGTTGACCCCTGACCCCTATACTAGGAGGTGTTACACCCTATACCATATGTTTTCTAGTTTGTATTGCCTAGGGGTACATTTGGGTAGGTAGCTATCTTAAATTAAGTCAGACGTTTTCTTTTTATAAAACTTAGAAAATCTACCACTCAATAACACTATAGAAAAAGAGGATAAAAATCATGTTGACCCCTGACCCCTATACTAGGAGGTGTTACACCCTATACCATATGTCTTCTAGTTTGTATTGCCTAGGGGTACATTTGAGTAGGTAGCTATCTTAAATTAAGTCAGACGTTTTCTTTTTATAAAACTTAGAAAATCTACCACTCAATAACACTATAGACAAAGAGGATAAAAATCATGTTGACCCCTGACCCCTATACTAGGAGGTGTTACACCCTATACCATATGTCTTCTAGTTTGTATTGCCTAGGGGTACATTTGAGTAGGTAGCTATCTTAAATTAAGTCAGACGTTTTCTTTTTATAAAACTTAGAAAATCTACCACTCAATAACACTATATAGAAAAAGAGGATAAAAATCATGTTGACCCCTGACCCCTATACTAGGAGGTGTTACACCCTATACCATATGTTTTCTAGTTTGTATTGCCTAGGGGTACATTTGAGTAGGTAGCTATCTTAAATTAATCAACTTCAGGATACACTGCTAACCATGACAGGATCAGTCTATCAAAAAGGAGGGATCGGGAAATTGAAATATTGTAAACAGTACAAATCTTAATATTAATAATATAACAAGTGAATCAAGTGATTAAGATATTTATAAATTACATGTATATTTCTTTATATCTTTACTTCTATGTTCCAACAAGAGTATGATTGTACATTAGCCTCCAAAAACATGCACGTATTCACAAATACAACGCATAGCATATAGGAGAGACCAAAAGGCCACACATTGAGTCTGGCAGTTGTTGGTGGAATGTAAAGGTGCTGCATCGTCGACAAAGTGTATATTTTATCTATTCAAAACAAGAACAGCCGATTTTGTATTTTTCGTATGTTACAAAGGTCCAAACTTTTACCATCGTTACCAAAATGTTTTTTTTTATCTTATTTATCTTTACTGACAAAGCTTTGAAAATTGCACGGTACCTGTTGCCCTTATTGCACGATAGTATCTTAGCTTTCTCTTCGTCCTTACAAACTTTCTTCTTCCTTACGTCTCCCTAGACACCTTTCACTTCTGGCCTTCGGTTGATTATGAGCGCTCGTCCATATGAGGCAGGCTCCGGGTTCTGTACTTTGGCCGAAACATATCATAGTCTAAAAAAGTTGCAGTTACCGCTACTGCTAAACGATCAGCATTAAGAGAGTGGGACGACTAGTTCGCCTGTTGTCAGTATAATGTGACTGGGTGGGGTGAGTTGTTTGGTGTCTTTGGCGACATGCTTCAGTTACAAAGCACTATAAAAAGGTCAAGAGTTAGATTCAACGCGAATATACCAGAGTCTCCCAAACCACACACCACGCACTGAACGTACATCACATCGCATAGATGGGAGAATGTCCTTAATTAAATGACCTTGACTGTGATAAGGGCGTTGATTTCATCAAACAAACAAACTCATTAAATGCAATACCACCTTTGTATACTTGTCAAGCAGAATAACTCATATCGTTTGGGTAAAGGTGTTAAAAAGACTGGCATTATATTAAATCAATACTACTTTTGCTCTGTCGCCACTCAGTGTTGTAGTATCTTTAAACCTAATCGTTATAATAGTCCTCTTTTATTTGTGATGGAGAGTGATGGAGACGTTAATATGATATTTTCTAATAAGCAATGGGATCATAAATCTAACGGACACAATAGCGTTCATTTTGGAATTTCATATATGAAGAGGGTATCAATTTAAGTATCTTTAATTAATGATTCAGTGGGCGTCGATAACCTATTTAGAAGGAAAACAATTGTCAGTATTGAGTCCATAAAAATCATTAATTACTGCAATTTGCCAACCGCTCTAACATAGTTTTGCAGATGCAGTTTGACATAGGTTTGCATATAAAAGGTTTCCATTGGCATGACGGTAGTAGAAAGCAACTGTGGAAGACAATAGAGGAGTTTGTAACTGTACTTTTTGTCTTGAAACAATAACATGTTATAAACTACAATGCATATGCAGCATTGTGTGAAATCAGGATGCTGATGAATAGAAGCCTTGTTTAAAAGTATCCATTGTCATGAAGATAGTTTGAAAAAGAAACTGTAAGGACTTTGTAACTGTGTTAAATGTCTTTAAATAAAACTTTACAGCATTGTGTGAAATCCGGATGCTTATATGAATAGAAGGGTTGTATCGCTCAGACGCATTACAACTTCAAGTGGAGGTCAAGTCTCAATGGGCAAGGCGGACATGTGACACCAAGACAAACCGGAAGTAGCCGATTCAGTTCACTTGAGATATGGGTCAGAACATAACAATGTATCACATCTCGTCTCGTCTGTGTTCAGCAAGAGGTCAGATGGTTGCTTGCTGGTACATTTGTTGGACAGTTGATACATTAGTTTTCATATTTGTTCTCTTAGCAAGTTTAGGTATTCAGGAATATGGCATATTTGGGTCATGTTGAAAACACGGAGTTCCCGCAGAACAACAAAAAATTCTCCTTTACACCACTTACTAATGTCACAGCTGGTCAGCGAATTCCTGTAGTCAAGAGTAAGGACATCGCTTTAGACCTAACGGTTAGCTCTTGACCGGTCCTTTATTTCTAGGCCAGGGGAATTTGCCTACCACGTGTGACCAGTATAAGCTGGGTTTTGGTTTGATGTCAGTTGACTACTTGGAACACAAATAACAAATAAATAACATACATTTATATATATTTTACAAACCCCAAATAATTTTCAACAATTATGGTTGACAACAACAGAACAAGACAGGGAATTATAAATATATTGATATATGTAAAACACATGAACATTAGGAAAGTTGTTTTATATAATAAAAATATTGCTTTTCAAATATAAAAAATGAATGTTTTAATAGATATCTATTCTGAAATTAAAAGCTCTTGATCAATTAACTTTCGCTTCTTTTGGCATATTTTTGTGTTCTATGTAAACGTCTGACAAAATTGCAAAGAGGAAGACAAATAGTGTGTCTCTTCTAAAACCATCACATCTAATTATAGTCTCTAAGACTGTAATACTGTATAAAGGGATTCATTGTAAACAGATCCATTTCATTTCCAGCCTAAATATTAAGAAATAATTTAACCAGCGTCTATGTACTGAACTGACTACTGAGATAATATAATGAACATGACAGTCATCTGAAAAAGAAATTAAACGTCATTGCGAAGTTTGGCGCCTTTAAAGGGAGGTAACTATAACATTGGCTGAATACAACAAATGGATTCCCGCTGGTTATGGTAATACCGGTTATTCATGATGGCTTTTTGTCTTTTTTAAAAGACATCTGCTATTTTTGACAAAATGTCTAAAATAGGGTCGTCAACTTGTATAGAGGGCGCTGCTTGAGTATTGAATGCACTTCCGGAAAGAAGTGCCCGGGTACGCCTTTCTAACTGTATAGCAGTATCCACAATCGCCTCTATGTTTGAATGGGACACTCCACGGACGTTGAAATTGAGATAGATTTGTTCTGCAAGTTGCCGCCGATAGAAGTCGCCTCTGTCTCCGCACATACCGACGTCGTCATGGTTACCACGAAGATAAGTTTGGACTTGCTCAATACTGCTAAGACGTCTTTCTTTGATCAGTTTGGTGTTGTTCATCATCAATATAATCCTTTCAATGGCGACCTGTAACGATATCAACACAAGTTCAACTTTGTTGTGTGTTTCTTATCAGTGGACTTGCAATTATACAGTAATGTTATTGATTTATTAAGGCTCAATGCGTGAAATCAATTTTGTTATTGCTGAATCATGCTATTCGAGCATTTTCATTGGCTGACAATTTTCTTGTAAATTTCGTTACAAAATAATGAAATCGTCGTTTGTAAAGTCGCTTTTGATTGGCCGACACGTCATTATTTATCAACTAAAAGATAACCGAAAGAATTTCAAATCGTATGGAGCTAGATGGATTGAATTATAAGAATGAACTTGCATCGATGTTTTAAATGTAAAAAAAAAAAAATAAAAAATAAAAGAGGATGGAACTTTTATCATATGTCAGGATTTTTTAACCACTCGACCACCACGGGCCAACAAAAAAAATATATATATATATTGAAGAAATAGGTACGCATGTTCGAATCATGACCAGGGATGCTACATTCCCATTGGTATTAGTACCTGTGCGATCCTGTTCATTGTCCTGACCGGAGCCATGCTGTCCAGAGGAGGTCCGACTTGGTGTGTACTCCGGGGAGCTCTGTCCAGCTGGTATCCCACTCCATACGACATGGTGGATGCTAAAAATAAAACATATTACAAATTACACTAGTACCGAATCCCTGTGCTGTAGGTGGTAACTTACATTATCATGTATAATTGTTTATAGCATATAGTAGGTCGTCTGATGTCCCTGTGTTTGGATATTGTAGCGTTGTTTATTAATTAAGCTACTGTGGAGATTAGAATATAATAAGAAATTAGTGATAAGAAATAAGTGCCGAATCCAATTGCTTGAAATTGTTAGTACCTATACGTGTATTTTATGTTTTGGTGAGATCATACGAAAACACAAATGATGTAGACACATAGAACAAAAATGTAAGGTAAATCGAGTCGCTTTAATCAATGATATATTTAGAAACCATTACATACTTATTTATTTGCAAACTTAGTTTATTGTTGATGCTTGCTTTAGACATTCAATATTGTCCCAGTAATTGCATTGTTTTGGTCAATTTTTGGCCAATTTTGACTGATTAAAATTCAGATCTTTATTATCACAACATCATAAAGATGGTCTGATTACATATCATAAGTTATCACGTTCTGGTGAACTTTATACTCCGTTTACTCCAATTCAATGCATTTTCTCCGCCTAGCCGTATAAACCGAAAACGACATTTCGTCCCACTCACACTTAATTCAAGCTATGTTGAGCTTTTTGGGCGAGATGACTATACACACGGAAATGATTCTGGCAGTTCTTGTAAACTATTTCGTCCCCATAAATTCAGTAGCAATGTATATGGCGAATTCGAAAGTTAACCAGAACGTGCATTCATTAAACGAAGTGATATAGTAAGGATCTGTATTTTGACCAGATTGATTGAATTTCTATATAAAGTCTATGTGAAAATGCATGTGCCTTGTTATTTTTTTTAACTATATTAGCTGTACAGTACAAGTACAATATGATCTTAATGTTGAAAATTTTATTCAAACCGATATATGATAGATACATGTACTATCACTCTGTAAGTCGAACTATCAAAGGACAATATTTTGATTGGATGACCAATCTCGGATGACTCAAATACCCCATATTTTTCGAACTATATTAATCGGGCCCCTGCAGTTCGAGAATTACATGTTAATTTTTTACTTTAATTAAAGTAAAACGAAATATAGTCTATACACAGATTATACATGTATTTATAATGTACTATGGTATATCAGTGCTTGGGGATATGGATGCGTAGTAAAATAAGATTTAATATATTTCTTTTTATGTTTAAAAGCCGACATAATCTACGGTCTTTTATTAGATGTCTTTAAAACATAATAATGATAAATATGCCCGTAATAAAAAAAAGGAAATACTATTGAATACAGAGTAAATAGATTCATTATTTAAAAATCATATATCAGATAGGCAGCATTTATATACAAGCCGTGTTGAATAGACAAAATACACTGTATTTGTATAAGTGTCGTTGCATGCATTATTGACACTGATTGATATTGACTAATCTAAAGGGTATTTATTGAATGTCTTTACCATTCATACATTTAAAATGAAAGGTGGGGAAGAACACTTTTATAAATCTCTAAATAATAGGGACTATAGTAAGTTTACATATGTGTATACATACAGTAAATGCATGTACATTTACATGTAGGGAGGGCACATTTACATGTACATGTATATACGTAGTCAAGTTTTTAGATTTACAAATTTGATCAACTCATGTCATATGTTTATTACATCAAATATTATAAGCGATTAAAGATCACGGTACATGTCAGTATGTACATGTATATATTTTACTTCACTGGAGTATGAATCAATTTTTAGGAGTCAATCACGATCCACCGACAGTATTCCATGTATACATATGTATATGTATATATAAAGTGCGTATTATTTCTGCTAAAAATCGTATCTTCAAATTAGAAGACAAATTAGACTGAAAAGACCAAAGAGACATTGACGGAACAAACAATACTAATTAGGACATTATCTACTGGAAAACGAATTGTTGCATTTTACATTATTCTTGTAAGCCGTAAGGCTAACAGTTTAATAAACACTCAATCAAATATTGTACATATAGCTGACGATTGACAGCAATGACCTTATTTTAGGAGGAAATCAACAATTAATCAAACATTTTAAATATTAGTGATTTTTACTAGTTCATTTACCACTAAACAAATCTTGTGATCATTTACTTTGTACTAATCTAGTTTGGTTAATTGCCTGATAAATACACCTCTTGTCTATGTATACATATATCTAACACACAATACGATTTGATCACGGCCGCTATTCACTACAACACAATACTTGTCAGATAAACTTGTTTTAAAGCCTAGCCGAACAGGGAGGTCGTTCTGTTATCGCCAGCGCTAGCACACCTGTCCGATTTCTACCTGCAATGACACACCTGTCTCATTAATTACCTGACACACATCACAAACAATCTCTACAGTGAGAGTTTCAGACATATTTCAAAGTTAAACATTACTTACGTATGGGGTTTTACTGCCGGGAGAAAGGTAAGATCTGCTATCGAGTAGATACGACAGTAACACCTGGGAAACGCTGATCGCTCAGGTAGCCATATGTAAACAAATAAAGAAGGGGAGATCACTCCCAGGTAACTGGGTGAAAGTTGTGCTAGTGTGAGGGAGGTAATTTCCCTTGTATCACATAGTAGAGTTTATGATCAAATATGTATGTTAAACGTTTCGTTAAAAGTAGATTTAGATAATGTTAAAAATATGACAAAAATATAATAAAGTAGAACGAGGAATATGAATGTATTTATTATAGTAAAATTGAAAGGTCCATTAGATAAACATGTACATGCAGCTACATGTACATTGGATATATTGTATATGTGTGTGTGTGTGTGTGTGAGTGTGTGTGTGTGTGCTTAAGCGTTTCCTGTGCTCATGAAAAAATGCATTGTCTAATTAATGTAATTGTGATTTGATCAAACTCCTAACATTTACAGCTTTAGTATTAAAATTTATAACACAGCGTATACACTGTAAGAGAATAAGAATGTGAATAAGAGAAAAATGGCAAAGTACGGTTTTCCTTTGCTATGAAAATAAATTAGCATAGGAAAAAATATTATTTGATATTATTGACCCTCAATAATGAAACTTTTGAATTTTTATATGACATATTTTACTTTTTTTTCTAACTGATATGACGTTGTTTTTTTATTAATATTTTGTTATACGTTTTCTATATTTATATAAAATGATATATATCTTCTATTAGTAACGGTTTCTGGTATTTGAATGTAGAATGCAGTGTTCTGCTTAATTGAAGTTTTTTTTTTCATGCCACAATGGAATACCAACCCGTTAAATATGCCGTTTAATATGGTCTCAAATATTGTATTTTGTATTTTGACAGTTTAAACTATGGAATAAATTTGTGGTCATTTCAATGGTTATCTTAAACCATGATAAACTCTAAAAAAAGTGATATCAATGCTTAAAGATAAATGTATGTACCCAGATATTTGCCCAATTTTTCATTATCCCTCATTATCCGCAAACCTGATTTTTTTTTCATTTTGGTATGTGAGTTAAAGAGTTTACGCTGATACCAAATTTATCAAAGACTCGAATGAAAGTTTTTTTAAAAGAATTACAACGAATTTCTTTTTCAGAATTTTTACAGACACGTTATAATACAGATCAGTTGCCTAGCTACCATTGACACAAAAACGCAACTGCGTGCACATCAATCAATTTTCAAAAAAAAAAAAAAAAAAAAAAGAAATGTTCGACTTGGGACCCCCAAAAACACAAAAATTCTCGCGCCTTCGGGGACATATACATTTAGAATTTCTAAATATAGGTAATTTTCAATCTGCAATATAAATAAATCCGTTTCAATGTTTTTTTTTACATGACGGTGGTCATCGAAACAGCACCCATAAAATATTCTTTGGTTGTGTTGCAATTTCATTATATAAAGTTAGATTACTTTACTGCAAATTAATTTGCATATTTGGCAACAACACAAAAATTGCAACTTTTTTAAAACCAGAAAACATATAAACTCAGAAAAAAAACCCACATTTATGCAACTAGAATTGAGCTAAGTTGCCATGAAACACATTTAAAACATTAATCCCCGATTGTCTTTTCACTTCACTACTAATATAGATTTAAATATCAGTTGTGATATTTTGAAAACTCATCTACATTTGTATTTTGCACTCTAATGTGCCGCGGTGGCCGAGTGGTTAAGATGTACCGACATATTACCACATGCCCTCCACCTCTGGGTCGCGAGTTCGAATCCCATGTGGGGCAGTTGCCAGGTACTGACCGCTGGTCGGTGGTTTTTCTCCGGGTACTCCGGCTTTCCCCCACCAACAAACCTGGCACGTCCTTAAATGACCCTGGCTGTTAATAGGACGTTAAACTAATCAAACCAAACCAAAACACTCTAATGATCGATAATACAATATTGTATTGTATCTTTGATCTAATACACTTCTTACTTTTTTTAACTTTTTTTTTTACTTATTTTATTCTTGTGGAAAATAAAACACTTTTTGTAAAAGAGGAACAGTGGGAGTGTTAGAAAAAGGGTTTTACAGGCAAATCATTTAATGATTCTCTTTTTTTTTATCAATATGCATATTAGTGTGGTTTTCGTTGCAGCCATATCAAGAAGACCGAGACCAAGAAATAAGGGAGGTAAATCACGGCTCGAAGCGGTACCAAGAATAAGGTATGGCACACAAGTGCAGAGGAAAGGAAAATGGCAATACACAATCGACATTACAGAAAAATATTTGAAAAAACTGCCACAGAAAAAGGCAAATTTCAACCATATTGAACGCGATCTTGTCCCCTAAAGGCACATTACAACACTGAAATATATAAAACCCATTAGAATGAAGGCAAGTCACAGCCTGAATCCACGGCTTGTGTTTCGCGAGAGAAATCAACATACACATAAAGAAATGGAAAGCCCACCAAGAATAGCACTTCAGCTGCATCATGAGGACAGCAAGCAGTTACATATGTAGATACTATGGATTTTGCAGTATAATTGCAGTCACTCGGGAGACCGCACTAATCCGATCCTGTGGAAGGAATTAATGTCTACAGCCGACAATTTCCTGACAAGGTCAAAAGTTCTCGATTTGTATGCCTTTGTAAAGTTGATAGCTGTAATTTGCCCTGATATATTTCAGATCAATTATTAAACAAGAAACAAAAAACTAATGTCTATTATAGAAAAATTCCTTTATACTTATAAACCCATCACATTGGTTTTACCACTTTCAAACTAGATTTTCCCTTAGAACATTTTCGACCATATTGTTTGTGTATCTTTATCTACAATGAAGTTTCATAGTTATAAAATTTGATTTTTATAACTGTCAAAAATTCATACATTCGACTCGGTCAATCGTACACAGAATTAATTTTACATTATATATCTTCAAATGTACCAACAACCTGGGTCAATTATTTTAAGTAATGTAGCGTATTGCTTAGTTGTGTAACTAATCACTAAGTTATACACTTATTGTTACCTTGTAACTTCTTGTTAATTTTGTTATTTATCATGAAAATCTGTCACTGATTACATAAGTTATGTAGCTAATTGTTAAAGTGAATAGTCGGGCAAAGAAAATCAGTATGAATGCTTTAATTAGCCTTCCAAAATTTCTCACATATTAATACGAAGGTCAAGTTCGGCTTAAGTTTCCAAGTTCTGACCAGTGAAATAAAGTTAAAAGTTGAAAGCATTGAAAGCGAGGCTGCGTGGAAATGTAACCACGGACATAGTCAGCCAGGAGGACGTTTTAGGATTCCTATACTTTGAATTAATTTCTGCGTACACAGACAGAATTTGACGAGAGATTTTATTTTTCTATTTCATAAGAAATAATACTGGATACATTCACACCATTTAATTACCTACTTTAGCCATCCTTGCCTGACTGTTCACTTTAAGCTATAATTGTTAAGGAATGTCACTTATTACTAAATTACGGACTTACTAAAGTTGTATCACTTATTACTAATTATGTAACTGATCGTTAATTTATGTTACTTCTAAGGTTTTGTCACTTATTATAAACATCATGTAACTAAATTTTAAAGATGCTCCATCGCTGACAAATGGTATTTTTCTCTATCAAAAACAGCAGCAGACGATTGAGTAACTTTCTTCTGTTACAAAAGTTACTTACTTTACACCATTACTACCATTGAAAAGTTTGGACTTCTAATTTTACGTCAAGATAAAAATTTCAAAAATAATTAATTGCATCCCAAAAAATTCCATGGCACTATGTCCTATATGGATTGAAGTACTGATTGCGCATGCACCAATAACGAAGTAAATTATTTTATATTATATTTTGTGTTAATTAGACATAGCTATATACACAATTAAACACCAATTACTGTTCAAATGAACGGTGTCATTTATGCTCTGTCGGCGGTGGAGCATCTTTAAGTTATGTAATTAATCTTTGGATATGCCACTTTTTACTTATTTTTGTAACTTACTGTTACCATAAGTAACTTATTGTGACGTTTTGCTTCTTAGTGCCCCTTTTGAGTTAGTTCAAGGTTGTATTTAAGCCGCTTTGATGCAAGAAGAGCGTCCAAAAACATTTACATTTTATGATGAAGGTTAGATTAATTTGATCCTTTGCTCTAAATGCTTTGTCATGATGTAACTGTGTTAAAATGATATGTTAAATATATTTTAGGGATTGTTGGTGATTGATAGAGGACCTTGACAATGGTAAAGGCATGTAGGCCTTGGTATGTTTTACGAGTCCTGGAAGCTGTTTGATGCAGCTTAATACACTTTACGACACACATAGTTCATTACTTACTTAATGAAGCTATTTAGAAATGCTTTATAAATACTTTATGGACATTCGTGAATTAGCATATATACCGCGTTGACCCTAAAATAAAATAGAAGAATTAAAAAAAGGAAGTACAGTGTACTGAGGTGATTCGGACAACCGATCCTTCCTTTACATGTATGTATGGGGTGTTCGTTAGGGATAGATTTATACTATTTTAAGGTTTTAATGTTATGATTATAGAAAAAAAGCAAACACTCTGAAGTTTTTCTTATAGCACTAAAAGTACATAACGTGCTTAGTGTACTAAGTAGTTTAACTGCAAATAATGATACGCCACATAATAATATTAAAAAAGAAAACAAAAAAAAAAACCAACAAAAAAACCCACCTATTTTTTTTTTAAAAAAAGCGATAAAACAGTTGACACTTTATCTTTGGACACATGTACCGGTTCACTCCTCCTTAACTATTACTTCTCATCTTATTTTCGTTTAACATAGTATTGCCATTAATATTGATAATATGAGTTATGACCTAAATTTACTGAATGAATTTATAAACTGATATAATGATATCAGTATTATTTTCAAATCTTTTTCACTTCATATTTTAAATAAATAATATTTTGACATTTTTATATTAAGATCTATATTGTATAAAATAAATTAAAAAATGTAAATGACATTTTAGCAAAAATATATTCATAATATACATTATTATAATTCATATGAACTGTGATTTAATGATACCGGTAATTTTTTCAAAGCTTTTTCACTTCATTTTGTAAGGAAATATTATGAATTTTTATATTAAATTCTATAATGTATCAATATGAATAGAAACATTCATTAATGATATTTTGGGGAAAAAATGTACATACAACCATTAAAAAAAATCATAAAAATGCAATATAATGATAGTTCATGTAAACGTTCGATCCCGATTTCTATGATACGATAAATCATATACAAATATATTTAAAAGCGCTGAATTTATCTATGATTAAGTTTACAATCAAGAATCCAAGTAATGTTTAGCAGCCAGGTATGTTGTCAATCATAAAAGGCATAAATATTTTGTCTTAGTTGCTAAGTTAACATATTACCTATATATATATATTAAAAATATGATGATTCAGAAGCAAGATGTACATGACTTCCGGTCTTCAACTGGAGAAGAAGACACTTCTGTATGACGAAGGTAAACAAACCTACACACCTCTATGATAGAGGTATATACAGACGTGTACGAGGTACTCCGTACGATGTGACTTATTGGTCTAACCCCGGGGGATATAGACTCGCTCCTGATTCGTCAGGTGGCGCACTGAGTAAGGCTTTGACGCTAGGGGGCACTCATCAGTCAAAAAACAAAGAATACGTCATTGATCTTCCTCAATCGCCATCGATCCCGTCTTGCTTCACTGATTTTACGTGAAAGGTTTGATTCGGACACCTATGTTGCTTGCTTGCATATGAAGCGCTTCGTACCTTTCTTAATAAGGATTGTCGGTATGTGACAGCGGAAACTATCTCGGGATTATTATTCTTATTGTGAAAAAAGGAATAACTTTAGCTTTCACAGATTTGAAGATAAACAATCTCCCTCATACTTCTGATGAAGGTAAGAAAAAAGATTGATTATGAAAAATATTAAGGAGTCTTTCCGCATTAAAAATATTTGATACATGTATTATTTGTATAACTTGTATAAAAAATGGAATTATTCAGAAAAAACTTTTCACAGCCTTTATTAGAGAACTGTAGTTTAAGTTTGATTGAGGATTTCGTTTTGTAATGTTCCATCATATTTTCTCAAAGAATGGCATAAGGCTGATGTTTTACTATATTCAAAATATTTTCAAGTTACATGTATGGATATTTTGTTTAATAGTGGTGCGTAAAATATCTCATAGGTTACATTATGATAGTATTTATATATAGCAAAACCTGATATCTGAATGGCTTTATACTGGTAAACTTTCATGCAATATTTTCTAACCTTAGAATAGTGGATGATTTTCGGGGGAATTTAGATACTTTGTTATTAAACGCAATACCAAAGTGTATGGTTGTTGAGATTGGTATAAAAAAAACCCACCAGTTTAAGTTTTCACTGAGTATGATAGAATTAAGGACATACATACCGATTGTTTCCGTTTTTTGATGAAAAAATGATAATAATATATTGTTATTTCCCCAAATTAAAATCGTTTAACATCAAACAGACGAAACAACAACTGCTTATTACAACACAATGTCAAAAGTCACTTCAACATTACTTTAATTACACTTGCTTATAATTTTTGTTCAAACTTCCGGTATGTCTTTAATCGTACAGTGAAGAACATTCCCAATATCGCCTGAACGCAGACACTCGCAACTGTACTGCTGAAACATTAGATGATCCCTGATGTTTATTTTACCTGTAACATTACATGTTACACAAATCACTTCCTTTTTGTTTGATGTCCTAGGGCAATGCCCAGGTGACCTTACTCCCGAAGGGCACGTGCACGTATTCTATAGCATTGTTAAATAAATGTTTAATTTGTAAATGGCCGTCGTAATTGGTTGCAGTTTCTGTAAATTAAATAAATAGATAAAACATCACTTGTCTAATCTTCTTGCAGAGAACTTAACATGCTTTAGGCCAGTCATTTTGAAATATCTTAAAAGCGGCGTTTGAACTGGAAATGTCACCGAAATGTTTTCAAAATGTCGTCACTGCATTGATTGATGTGACCTAGTAAACAAAATGACTGTATGATATGCTTTTATATGGGTTTATTACAGTACACATAAATATGTGTTTCATTTCCATGTTCAATGTGAAACGTCAACTTGTTTATTTCTCTGTAATTCAATTGTAAAAAAATTCAAAATATCTAATTGAACAAATTCTCATGCAACTGCATTGAAGAAACATAATATGTTGTGATATTAAGATCAGACGTGCAATGAGATTCAGCAATGAATAATAAACTCAACTGCATCCTATCTGCACTAGTACTATTGCGTTTTCAATTACCCTTCGGTCTTGTATGGATACACTTTTGTGGAATTTACAAACGAAAGAAAAGATATTATGTTTTATGCAAACACGAAAATGCATATATAAAGTCAATAAGTATGCAGTGATGTACTTATGATACTGCAAGATTACCAGACATCATATAAAACTGTCAGCCGTCAGAGATCGTCTGACCAGGCGAGACTGTTACAGCCGTTTAATAGTACTTATCCACTTGTCAGATTAACAGGTAACAAGTATAATAATGCATTTACCATGTACCTGACAGGTAAGTACTATAAAGCACAATAACCTACTGTAGGATACTACTGACAGTACATCATGGACACGCGGTATGGCAAGGGATCCAAAGACCAATGATTAGTACTACAGTACGTAACAGCAATTATTTCTCATGTTGAAATATAAACACATAAACAAATATGACGTATATACATGTTTATGCTAGTACAAGATCAAAGGATACAGGTACAATAATTGTTTTACCTTCATTTGCACCTTAGAAATGATTCTTCATCCACAAAATACTGTAGGGAAAAGAAAAATATCTGTCAAATGGATCATACATTACCAATTCGTAAATAATAACCGGGAAATTTCCTTATTTCAGCTATACATACTTTTAACATAAATATATCCCTTGTGTAATTGATCTAACATTCCATTGTATTTAGTTGCTTTACCACGTATCGAGGAAAAATATTTTTAAACGCTTTTAAATGTAAAATTGCAAAAAATGTGATGTTAATGATCACAGTAGTATTAAGTTATCTAGTAATAATGCATTCGAATGGAATATACAGAAGTTGTTATTTGTTTTCTTTTTGAATACTATGTCATTATATGTTGTAATTATCATATGGAATTATGAAAATAATAATCATTACATGTATAAGAATAAATAGCGTTTTGCAATTTGAAAATCAATCATAAGTCATTAAATACTTTTCATGGGTATATAAAAAGTAATAATAGTATATTCTGTAAATCTTTTGCACAAATTGATATGAAAACATAAGAATAAGCGTCATTATATACAAATCTTGATTCCATGTTTCTATTATCAACAAATCTCTAAGTTTTCTACGTGAAGTTTCCAAGTTTCAACATAATTTGCGGTAATGTTATTGCATGAGTTTAAAATCCGTTTAATGTGATGTATTTCATGGTTGAAATATCCCCGTACCTTTTTTGTGCATACATGTTTTGGTGACAATACAACTGACAAATACTGTGCATGTAGTTAACCTTACATTTCAACAATAACAACTGAACTCGTCAATATTGTACTGGGTCGATGCATCCCTGCAATCGCAATAAAAACAACCCAAAAGCAAAACAAATAACATCAACATGCAATCAGTGTTAAATCAAAGTTAATGACTCATATCATTGTCGATATTTTGTTTTGTCCTCACCGATCCGTCAAAGTAGATAAATCAATTTGAAAGTTTTCTTAATGAAAACCCCTTTGAGTAAGGTTTTGATATAAATCAAATGTTTGATCTTGTGATATGCTAGTTCATGTTAATATTGAAAAATAAAGTTGATATTGATAGTTCATTAAGGTAAAAGAATGTGCACATCATAAATTAATTAAAAGCAATGAAATGATGTAAAATATCCCCAAACAATCATCCATGATGTTTTTAGTTAATTGTTTGTTTTCGATACTCCTAGAATTTCTTTTTCTTAAAATACTTCAAAATCGTCACGAAAGTTGTGTTGTATTTCTATTTAAAGTTATTTATTATTCTAAACAAAAAGAGCAAAGAAAACAGTTTTGTTGTATTGTAACTATAGGACAATTGTACAAGGGGTTTATGGAAGGCAAGCTGAAGAGTACCTTTATGATATAATACGATCATTTATTCCGTAATAGTAAACGTGCTCCTTACTCCATATATTGGAACAACATGTCCCATTATCATCAAATAGTAGACGAAAATGACATTTTTATGGGTTTTTTTTTGTGACATTGCAATGCTATATCATTTTATCCCATAACTATGCATGTTTCACAGTGAAAAATCATGTGATAAATTCCATAGCAGTTTGTTATCATTTCTGTTACACACTCCTCTGATTCGTCAAATCAAGATCTCTTGATTCCGATTGGCTCTCAACTTCGGGCTACTTTTCATAGCGCATTTTCTTTGAAAACGCATGGTATATACTGTATAACAGGTAGTTTCTTATTACAAGCATTAAACGATAGAATATTGGTTCTCTATTAAGGCAGTATATTTTATGGCGTAAAGATATCATTACATATTGTATTGTGGTAAGTGTCTCTGAATGAAGACGGATAAATATAGAGTTAAAGTTATGGGAGACTCTTGTTTATCATATTTATCTAAAGTCTCGTTAGTTAATTTTCAAAATTTCAAAAGACACTCGCCAAAGCTGGTGTCTTTTCAAAATTTGAAAACTAACTCGAATGATAAAAAAACAGTCACATGTTGGGGAACATCTATGTATTGTATACCTGAGCATTGCCAAACTCGATATCGGTCATTGATCCTTGATGTCCATTACGAAGAACGCTTGTACATGTTACACATCATTGTGCATGTACAATGTACATGTATGTCGCCTGGTCATTTGTCTGATAAAGATGACAGTGTACATATGGTACTAGTCATCGAAATGTAACGTATAGACACTCATTGATTGTATAACAATACCCTGACATAAAGGTTTGGCATTATATGTGCGTGATATAATTCTACAATAATACTGTGATGTATGGAATGCAACAGAGAAAAAAATTAAGTGTGTATATAGAAAAAAAAATCCGAGATGTAAACAAAATCACAAACCTGGAAACGTACAAAGGAATAATGTTTCGCATAAAGTTTGGGCTAGGATTGTATGGCGTCTTTATGTAAAATAAAAAAGATATAATTGAAATAGAATTATAATAAACTCGTTGACAAAATATTTATCATAAATGACAATTTAATATCGTGATTTAGGTTTGAAATGTTATTTGATATGTCCAGCATTTGATAGGAATAGACTTTGCACATAAAAATACATCTCGATATGACGATTTTATACCCCATTACAGGTCCGTACATCAAACAATTGTACACGTATATCCCCAATCGTATAACAACCATAATGATAATATATGGAGCAAACAAAACATCGTTAGGAAATTAAGATGTAAAAAACGAACACTTAACGCTTTATTAGGCCCATGCCAATGAAATAAAACTAAAGTTTGACTCGTCGAAGTTCAATTGAAAATATATATTTGTAGCATAAGGTTAGTTTTAAAGAGCCATATATTGATCCTACATTATACGCCACTACCCATATTTGTATAATTTGATCGCTGTCATCTAGATTTATGCTTGTCATAAAACCAAGAAATAAACAAAATTGATCCTAAAGTTGTGTTCCTGAAATGCGCTTTATGTAATATATGAATCGCCTAAATGACGCCGTGAATGTTTGTTTATAATTTTAGTCCCCTCGCTACCGAAGATCCTGATTGAAACAGCATTAAAACATCCTTTTTGTGTTGAGTTTTTTGAGTTTCAGGGGAATCAGGTCAGGGTAAAGTTTAAGGCCTAGTTTTCTTACATAATCGCTACATTAGCTTCTTTTTTTTGCAATATATAAAATATCTTGAAAGGGTTAAAGTTTCATTATTATCAGGTCAAGGTCAATGTCAATATTTATAGAAAACTGTTATCAGCAGCCTAGCAGCTGCGTCTTTCACGTTTATGGGGAACGAAAGAGAATCGGACATGTATTGCTTTAGCAATACCCAGTATGTTGGGTGTCTTAGTTATATCGTAAGGCAGCACTGTTTTCGTTTTTATTTCATGAATTGTGTTGCAGTTTTATAGTTTTAAAATTGATGGACGATAATTTGCGACATGTGTTATTGACTATGCATTGACTTATACATTGAGTTTCATTGAAGGCATAGTTTCAAATTATTTAAAATATTGTTGTTTTACGTCATAGGGACGTGGCATGGGAACATCGGCAATATTTAACCTGATATTAATATATGGACTCATGTTGTTGCCATGGATGCCAAATGTGTCGGGATACAGTTCTGGAGCTGCAGATCAAGCCTGTCCTAACCTACAGCCATGGCACTCGGGAACACGACCTAGTACCCTACCTTCACCTTTCGTCATCACAGTCTCCAAGACTACGTACGCTCCGCGAGATCAAATCACAGGTAGGCGTCACGTGTACAGTTAATATAAACGGGTGTGGGGGTTTGTGGTGGTGGGAATGGGGTTCTTATATATGTTTACATGGAAACAATAAAACATTGTTTGGTGAGTTTAAGTCAGTACAAACGAGAGAAATGCAAGGCACGAACTTCTTGGAATACAGTTGAGGTACTAGTTCCAAGTAAAATCTTATTTCTTAATTGGTATAATAGGAATAGTGAAATTACAGAAGTTTTCAAAATTAGAACATGCCGCTTGGGCATTAGATAAACAGGCTTTTTAATGTCTTCATTTGAATCTTTGAGTGATTTGGTTATCTGTTTTCAATTAACTGGATTATACATTAATTGTATCGTTAAATACGAGCTAAAGTAACATAGAAAAGGAACTGATCGGAAACGCAATTAATAAGTAATGAATACAGTAATGTTAGACATTACACTTTCTAGTCTATAATTCTCCGCCACTTTTAGCTTACAAAGAAAAACATCCTTATAGATATGTCGTATCAAACCCTCTAGTCACTCCTGTTATTAAGAAGTTTTTTTTTACAAAGTGTTTACTTTATCAAGAAAAAAAGTTTAAAGCTAAATCGGTAACTAAGTTATAATTGCATTTTTATCTATTAAGATCTGCATTAAATAAATGTTTGATCTATATATAACATTTATATAAAGAAGATTAGCCAAACTACATGGTATGTACGACGCCCCGGGCAATCACCCACATATCATCGTACATCGTAACGGTAATAAGCCAATAAAATGCCGCCATTTTGTAATAATTCGGTATTAAATATGTCCCCATACCAATGTATGTGATGTTAGGTAACCCACTGACAGTTTTACAACAGTGCCAGTAAGTGTATCTCCAATATTCTGTGTCACAATACCATTAACACCTATCGATCCAGGTCAGACAGTTTATATTATAAAACAGGAAAAATACATGTACTCCATTAAGGATGGTACACCTCTGACAAATGATTTTGTTCTCTATCAAAAACAGGGAGAGACGATTTTTTTCCATTGATATTACTTATTTACATCATTACCACCATTGAAGAGTTTTGGATTTTACTTCAGTATAATAATATTAACTACAAGTATCTGTGTCCCGAAAAAAGTCCATTGTACTATGCCCTATATGTATGAAGAAATGGTTACGTATCCATCAAAAGCAAAACAAGTTTAATTAGACATACATGTATATGATTGAATATAAATTATTGTTTAATAATGAACGTTTATACTCTGTCGTCAGTGGAGCATCTTTAGTTATCTTAATTATGAAATAGCACATACGATTATAAAATCATCTACAGTATCCATGAAAACATTGTTATGTTTTCAAGACAAAATGCTTTACAAAACGATTGTTAAGTGAGTGAGAAACAACATAGCTTAATTCAAGGAAATGGTTTGGAATAAAGAAAACGAATACTAGCATAATGAATTAATGAAAAAACTACAATCCTAATTTAAGATTGATTTTAAGGTTGATAATCCTTAAAAGAGTCTATTAGACATTGAATTTAGCAATAACGGTATGTTTCACGTAAATAAATTTTATCACGTTAGTAAAGTTATGATTGTGAATGTACGACATTCATTTCGAGAAATTTACGATTTGGAAATGAGGAAATATAAACAAATATATCAAAATACTTCAAATAAATATAAGTACTATTTATTTTTCTTCGATAATACTGTAAGAAGAGATAAACAATGAAATAATCGTCATTACCATAGGATAGTAAACATTTTTACGTAATGATATCGCTATGATTCATGATTAATCATTCTATAACTTTATCAGTTCTGTGTTAGCCGCAACAAATATTAAAGTCCAATTATATTTATGTTTTTTCTTGTTGCTCAGTGACTATTCAAGCATGTCCCGGATACACATTTAAAGGATTCCTCATACAACCCCGTCTTGTCCAGTATTATGAACAAGATGTCAAAGTTGGAGTTTTTGGAAACTATTTAAACTCTCGATTCAAATATGCTTGTCCCGACGTTAGATTGGTAAGTAATCTTACATAAGTATTATTGTAAACGCACTTATTTAAGCGCAGTCTAGTGCAAATGCGAAGAGCAGTAAATGATGATTTATGAGCACGGTGGTTCAATAATGGAAATATAATTTTACAAAACTTACTAAGTACGTTTTATTATCATTACTGCTATACACTAATTAGGCAGTGCGAAAATCGCCAACATAAAACTACCGCTAAAATAAGTACATTATTTGTAAAGTGTACATTTTTTTTTTGGTTTCTTAAAAATTCTACGGGTCAAAAATAATGCGATTTAATTGTTAGTGGTAAATTTATTTTCAGCTTATGGTCGTTTTCACATAGTCAGATTTCAAGTACTCGACGTGATAAGCATCTGCAGTGTAATTAAAAAAAACCAAAATGAGTGGATAAATCCACTTTAATAATTTACAAATTTAGGTTCAAACACATTATTTCAAACATTTTTAATTATTTGCAGGGAACCAGAGGTCAGGCATTGACCCACACTGAAGCCTCAGACAAGACGATAATGAGATTTGTGTGGCAAGCACCACAGGTACCCCAGGGTCACGTGCTGTTCAGGTAATTATTGAGGCTTGATAAGTAGGTAATTAGACTTGATAATCATTTGTAACATGTTATACACACTGTATTTACGCTCAACACTATGGCAGCTTCACAACGTTGGTGGGCATAATCAATGAAGTAAACATTTCTTGCTCATTTTCTGCATCTAATGCAATTTCTGATGTTCTCTGCAATATCCATGTCGCTTCTAAATATACCTGTATTGTTGTTTTGATATTCATGGCGATACTTGTTAAATGCTTTTGAATTATGAGTATGTCTTCTGGTTCCAGGGCGACAATCCTGCAACAGTTTGGTACTTACTGGATGGGAGTAAGCTCCCCTGTTGTATATGACCAGTTTAGTAACGTCCGTCTATCGAGACAACAAATTTTGACACTAACAACACCATTGCCTACCGCCTGTAACCAACCTCTAAACTCGACCACGTCCTCAACGACAACCACCTCCACAACCACCACGACACCAACCACTACAACAACAACAACACCTACAACCACCACAACCACCCCGACAACTACAACTACAACACCGACGACCACAACCACAACACCTACCACAACAACCACTACACCGACAACCACAACCACAACGACGCCAACCACTACTACCACCACCACGACAACAACAACACCAACAACTACCACTACAACACCCACAACAACTACTACAACGCCAACAACAACAACGACGACGACGCCAACCACAACGACGACAACACCGACTACAACCACGCCCACTACCACTCCATTTATACCTGATCCTGAGGTAAGCGATAATAACAAATTCATAATAAATCGTTTTATACCCATAACATTTGGCTTAGAGCTATGGCAGCTGTGTTGAATGAAGAGAGCGTAATGTTTTGTTAAAAGAACACCCCAAATAACAGACACACAAAAAAAGAAAAAAAAGCCATGTGTTCACGATAGAAGCAAACATGATTAAAACATCTCATTTCGTAATTCACTTTTAACACTAGTTTTGTTACAAAATGAGACACAATGTAGCTATCGAAATTGTCTTTATATATGTGTTAAGTGCAACGTAAAGATTAGAAATGCATTTCAATTTGATAAAGTATTTCAATATTATAAATTTGCACTTCAATATCATAAATTTGCATTTTCAATATGATTTGCATTTCATTATTATAAATTTGCATTTTAAAAATATAAACTCACATTTCAATATTACGAATTTGCTTTACAGAATGCGTTGAGTCCGGACATGCGCTGTAATGTAACTAGAGGCTGTCACCACGACTGTAGGGGGCGCTACTGTACCTTCATCATTGGCTGGGAAGATAAAGGGGATTTTATAGATTTCGAAATAAAAGCTGCCGTCAAAGAGCGGGGTGATAAGTGGATCGCCATGGGTCTATCATACGACCGTAATATGGTAAGAATACTGTATGTCAAACTTATGATCTTTGAAAATGGTAGAAGTATATAGTTTCTTATTGATATGTCAAAAATACTAAGCATATGGTATGTATGGAAAAATTTTACAGACGCTATAATATCTTTTTCATTTTGTGTATCGCATAAGCATGCAGAACGAGGTTTAATTTACTGATTAATGAATTCCTTTCAAAAGCTTGCCATATAGATAACAGTAATACATTTTATCATATTTATTTTTTATTTATTATAATAAGTGTTTACTTTTTCTTGTGTTTAGGGATCAGACAGTGTGACGGAGTGTGTGACCACTTCCGGTTACGTCAACGTGTTCCAATCTTTTAATAAAGACACGCGCATCAACTCTAGATTAAGGAATGTAAGTATTTATTTGTAGTTACAGACAAAGAAAATTGTAGTATTTTATCGTTAGTACACACAAAGAAAATTGTAGTATTTTATCGTAATTACATACAAAGAAAATTGTAGTATTTTACCGTAATTACGGGCAAAGAAAATTGCAGTATTTTACCGTAATTACACGCAAAGTAATACACGCAAAGTAAATTGTAGTATTTTACCGTATTTACATGCAAAGAAAAATGTAGTATTTTACCGTAATTACAAACAAAGAAAATTGTGGTTCTCAACCGTACTTACAGCCAAAGGAAGTTGCAAACATATCTAGTAAATATGATGTCAATGCATTTGTATACTTCACAGTCAATTACTGAGAAAAACATAGTTTCAAAATTATGTTATGAATATTGGCTGGGAAAGATGCAAAATCATATGCTTAAATCATAGTTCACAGCATAAAATTAAATAATTCAAAATGAAACGATAAAGGCACGTTTGACGGATTTATTTGTACTAACCTAGATATAGTCATATTCCTCAGCAAAAATGGACTGTGCGATGATGTCAATATTGTGTCTCTTTACAGCCCAAACTTGGAATAAGTAACGAGGGAGGATCATTCGTAGACGGTGTCCTCACTTGTAGTTTCAGACGACAAAAGGTTGTGACCTCTGACATTTCGGTATATGATCTCAACAAAGACTGGCATATACTGTTTGCTCACGGAACAGCGATGGCGGGTATGTTTTTCTTGCAAGAATTAGTAAAATTGACAAGATAAACCATGCTAACAATTTGTGATTTATCAAAAACGACGCAAATTAGTTTATAAATGTAATAATATAATCAATATATATATATATATAATTTTTACCTATCAGATGCATTTACCGGCCGAGGTAAGATTGAGATTTCGTTACAAATATTGGCTTGCAGTGGTGACAGCAAGCTAACAGCTTCAATAGTGTAATGTACTTATACCCATACTCATGGTTCTTGCTGTAAAAAACTCACGTGTTACTAAAACAATATGGAATGATTTAACATATTTACAAGGTAATGTATACTCTATAGCACTCGTAACCCCATGTTTTGTAATGTGTATGGACAATTACTAATTCATGTAGAATGATCAATTGCTATATAAAATCCTAGCCATCCCTCTCTCCCGACCTTTAATAATCACCTAATCATTGCTTGACCACTTTAACAATGAAACAATTAACTAATGATGCACTTTCAATCATGCAACAAACATAGAAGTACATCATAACATTACAGTGAAGTGAAACTTATCAATGAAGCCTACATGATTAACGTATATGTCCTATTCAGCTCACAATTTTCTGTGCTATATTCTCTTGTTTTCAAATGTTTGTTTTCCACTACGCTTCTTTGGTATAAAAGCGACATTTGTGTTAAGATATTTTTTTTTGCTTTTTGAAATGTTTCATTTAAAACTTAAGTTTTCTACTATATTTGTTCATTAGCAATATACTCTGATTTTACCTGATCTATATATGTACACGTGGATATATAGAAAGGAAAACGGTGGAAATTAGATCGAAAAAAGGAGTATTAATTGCTTTCGTTCCTTTTCGTTCTTTTTCACCCGTATTTAATTATGTTATTAAATAAGGTTATTTTCATAGGACCCCCATTTTCCACAAATACAGAATATGTGCATAATGAAGATGCCGGTTGTAAATCAGCGTAGCTATTTCATGATCTAGTTGGCATTAAAAGATAACATTGTACCGATGTTATGCAGCTGGTGTATCTTGTTCTATTTCGATTTCCTATCCTCGACAATAATTTTTTGTTTATTATGCACTTTATATAAACATCCGTTGTGGAGATTCTTATGAATTTGACCTATTAATTGTGTGTATTTATATTGAAATGAAGTTAAAATGTCGATATTAAGTTTTGATTCCATTATTTGGTTTTATTTAATACCGTGCAATAAATGTTCGTTGTCTAGTAGCTTCCATTGTTTTCGAGTTAACTGTGGTATCCCAATTATAAAAAAATAGGAACATTGACTTTATAAATGTAGATTAATGTACATTTCTTTCCACTAGCTAAATACACATATTTAAATCCTTGAATTAAATTGAACAAACGCTGATAAAACATTAATTCCAAGAATACTTTGCAAATACAGTAAAACAAATTAATTGAGAAAATGCTTACATCAAATTCAATGTTGTAATGTAGTTATTTCTATCTACCCTGTCAAGGTTCCTTTACGATGCCTGTAGTATATGTATATAACGAACTATGCTTATAAAGAAGTGATTCGTTGGTCCTCAGAGGTTCGTTATTACCAAGTTATACTGTTGTAATTCGTTCTTTATATTACAGGAATGAAGTTGCCTCACATTTACAACCCAGCGCCATATGCCTCTATCGACTTAGTGGACTTCCAAAAATACCTTACGTGGGTGACAACTACAACAACCACTACAACCACTACCACACCCACCCCAACTACCACGACTACTCCAACAACCACCAGCACCACAACCACCACGACCGCCACCACGACTACCGCAAGCACAACCACGGAAAGCTGGCCAATTGTTACCGTCACAGATGATCCACCAATTATCGTCACTACAGATTCACAGACTCAGGCTCCTACGACTAATGTTGTGACGGAGGAACAGGTATACAATGTTCATTTTAATTATTTATATCATATCTACATCCCAACTATGCTACCTTATCGAACGCAGTAGAGCAGCGTATGGCATCACTGCTACGTCCTTGATAACTATATTAATGGTATTTCTAAAGTTTCTTAAGGCGAAACATACAAGTGAATTATTCGTGCATAGGACAAATAAATGAAAGTACTGTTAATTTATTTCTTTCGTGCTCACGGGTCTTTGTGGCTGGTTTCACTTACTGAATTTCTTAGAATTATGCATATTGTTATTTTTATATTTTGTCTATTGCGTTTCTGTATAAAAAAGCGGATCGCTTACAAATTATTTGTTTTATTGTCCACATTGTTAGAATTATTTTCCATTGATATGTTTGCCGGAGATAATCGAAACCTTTAAATGTTTCTGATTACAATTACTCCAATGAAATTGGATATTTTGTTTCCGATACTATGACTTCATGGAATAAAAACGATTTATTTTTTATATTCTATATGATTTAGTACGGTCCTCTGACGAACGATCTGGCGTGCGGTATAAACAAAGGCTGCTATGAACAATGTACTGGAGACATGTGTCATTTCATCGTGTCCTGGAGGAATAGAGACAATGTTATTGACTTCGAACTAAGATCTAGAGTAGATTCCACGTCCGATAGATGGATGGCTGTTGGATTCTCCGATGATGGCAACATGGTAATACGATATGATCTCCTGAAGTCTTCATATTAGCGATGATGTGAAAGACGCAATCTTTCAATAAATTTTTCATTCTTTGTTGTAGAACAGAATATTTGTATTTGCACATTTTAAGTGATATATGTTATAGTTTAATCCTGTCGGAATGAAGTTAATTAATAACTCCAGTGGCATATTATGAAATGTTCGTAAACCAACGATCTGATTATATGTAGATATATATTATACTTTCACGGGATTGAACTATTTGTGTTTTCTTCTTCTATTTTTTTAAAGGTCCAAAATATACTGCAAGCAATTTTAATTTTCTCGTATACAATATTTCGCGTCTTTTCAACATATTCGCATATACATCAATTCGTGAACAAGTGTTCTTGCTGTTCATGTTTTCTTATATAGCGAAATTTGATTTAAAGAACATCTCTATATAAAGGAAACCTGTCTGTGTAGGAAAGATTCAATAACTTTATTTGGTAAATTTACTTTACAGTTGTTTTCAGTTTACAATTATTCACGAAATATTTTCTTTTGTGTTTGATCTCTTTGCGATATTACGCAAAACTGTGTATCTTGTGAAAATACAATAGTTTACAATTCATCAATGTTGATATTTTTTTTGCATTGATGGGATTGATAGAGGCGTGTAAACAGAATTTTCATTGAGAATACTTGTTGATTTTGTAATTAAGCGGTAAAAACTCAAATATTTAAGGCAATTAAGGAATGATGATTATTCGGTGAAAAATTGTCAACGGTATATATGACCTTGTTGAATACTTTTCTATGCCAACCATTTACAGGGCACAGATAGTGTGGCAGAATGTATCATGGAGAACGGATTCCTGGAAGTTCAACACTCTTATAACCATGACGACAAGACAAATCACGTGTTAGCTGAGGTTTGTATCGAAACGTTAGAACATACCGTAGAGCTGGTTATTGTCGCGGGAACCATACTTTTGCAATTTTGCGGGACATTAAGATGATCGCGACATAGTTGAATAGTGTTTTTTTATATTCTGTCTTTGATTGACCCGCAAAAATATCTGGTAGGCAAATATCCTTAACACATCATTAATGTTACGTATTGCTCGATAAATTACGCGGTGCGTCATACAGCATGCCTCAGTGACGTAACGATGATAAAAATAAAGTATTGAGATTACAATCGTCCTAATCCAAATAATCATTTTTACGTATTGGTTCACTTTTAAATATAAAATATAACGAGACTTATGTCATTATTTTCATTCTTGTCTTTTGTTTTAGCCGGGGATCGGAATCAGCAATGCTGAAGGCCGTCTGGAAAATGGTTTATTTACATGCCGCTTCACAAGAGAGAAATCTGTACCAGGTCATACGAATATATTTGATCTCAATAGTGACTACCATCTAATGTTTGCTGAGGGCCAAGTCGAAAATGGTGAGTGACGAGTGAAAATCGTAAGGCTTTGTAAGATATTCGTACCCTAATCCCTCGTTAAAAGAATACACTTTTGTTCAGTAATGTTTAGAAGATAGTGGACCTCCGATATTCAGGACGCGGTTGTCCGAATTAAAATGTTAGGGAACGGATAGCCGTAACGTTGTGTATTGACATAAGAACTTATAACTTTTGGAAGTCTGGTGAATTCGTAATCCGGACTATTTAGGCTGGATTGAAGAAGAATGTGTCCGGCTTATCGAGGGTCCACTGTATTAATATAACTACCAAAGAATCAACAAGAAAATTATAAAGGATTGCAACTGTATTTGGATAGCTAAATAAGTAATAACTGAATGATGCCAGATTGATGTGACAAGATGCACGCCCTATTCATATGTTAAGGCATCTAATTGCTATTGTGTTATTTATCTTATTAAGGATTGACTTCAATATTTTTAAGTTATGGAGGTTATACCACAAAAAGATCTATGAAAGCATAACACCGTTATCTCAGCTCAAGGACTGATAAAGCCAAGTTTTAATCCTATGGAAATACTCGTTAAAAGCAAAATTTAATAAAGGAAACCATTTTTTCATTTGTTATAGGTAAGAAAAGTCGTCACAGCCTAATGACCATTCCATCCGTATCTGGCGAGAGAGTGGACCTACAGAAAAATATTCTGGTAACCAGCGAGGCCACTTACTTTCTGGTCAAAGTTCACGGTAAATAAATGACATGCTTTTCTTTGATTTTAAATTTCATAAAAAACAATTTCATACTTCATGTACATAAGCATTTCATATCAACTGCCAAGGGTACAATTCGACTTTCAACGACACAATTCAACTTTCAACGGTACAATTCAACTTTCAATGGCACAATTCACCTTCCAACGGTACAATTCAACTTTCAAATGGTGAAGAAAATAATTTGAGAAAATCAATTTTCAACGACAAAGTTATATCACAAAAAAGAAAGTTAATTTACAGTACTTTCCAATATAAAGACTCGTCTAAATGGTTCTCCTGAAAGTTGATGTACCGGTAATGATGAATAAATCAATCCACGGAATCGTTTCATGGAGATTCGTTATTCATATCAAGAGATTTACGTAAATAAATAAATTACGCAGTGGATGTATTTCAGTTTTCTATGTGTGATATTCATACTATTCATTTATATTACCACTGCAGAGTACATATATGTTGCTACTAAGCCAATTGTATGATATTGTCCAGTATTTACATTGGCAGCTAGGCTCTGGCGTACTTATACTATAATCAAAGTTCAAAAGGTCAAGGATAAATGACTGGGTTTTACGTCAATATGATAATTCACTGATGTAGTCTTATAAAAAGTTTTTGAAATGGATTGAAATGATGAACTTATCATTGTGTATCCCGTTTTACGGTGGGACTATTTCATCTACTGTGATTGGTTATTTTTACTTGAAACACGTTTTTATTAAGCTATTTTTACAGCAAAGACAGACAAATACAAAAGAAGCATCTCTTTCACTCTCACTTTCTCATTTATATTATTTAGTATATTATGAACCTGCGTGTGTGCAATTCACCAGTAAACGTTAAAATGTAATTATTAGTATTTACTTTCACATGATATTAATCTTCAGCCAGATTTGATAATAAACCCCATTTAATATTAAACACATTTAGTTTGCCATTACAAGGAAGGATAACCTTTGAGAATTATGATTATTCATAATGTATTTCTTGACACTTTCAATATACATCGTACTGCCTTTTACACGCTGTCTATAAATATAGCACTTAACGAACAGCATTACAGTGTTTTGTGCTTGGTATTGTTTACCGCTTTTGTCAAAAAGAATTTCTCTTTATGAAATTCAAATACGTTTTCAAGAATATCAAAACCAGTTTTCAATTATGCTCCATAATCTGGAATATATGTCATACGGTTTCCTCCCTCTGTTTACAAAAACTACATAATGGGTTGTTTAAGACATCAATTCTTGTGAAAATCCATTAGTTGTCCATATTCTATCGGAAATTCTATACTGGAACCACCTTAGAGTAACATACTTTGTTGAACTCAAAGTAACATTTAGCAAGTTTTTCACTTCAATTGCATTTACATCTAGTATGTTTGACCATTTTTCAATATATCTGATTGCGTCATTAATTATTGAAATAAACTGTTATACATGTCTCTACAACCTTTTTTGTTCTTATTTATTAGTTCAAATGTAATTGGTATAAAAGGCTAGACACAATGTTATGTAGGAACATCTAGGAAATAGAAAGTAAAGAAATACATTGTAGAGGTTCTCAGACCATATTATAGCGCATATGGCGGTTGAAAATTAATTAGAAACTCTGCAGAAGTCTTCATACATGTAAAAAACAATTGTTATCTTTGTCAACCATATCATACAGAAATCTAATACATCTATCAAACCAGTTCTGGTAATACACAGAAGAGTAATCTACATTTACTTGATAAGCGAACCATACTGGCTATCTTGCTTTATAATCAAGTTTTTGCAATATAATCTGCATAGGATGCAAATACTTCAGACCACAATGGATTATTATACCGCTTTGAAAATTAAACATATTAACTGTCACCACCCACCAATAACTTACTTACTATTGTATTAAAAATATCAAACAAAAAAAATTCAAACTGGAGTTTGCGTTTACAATTCTCCTTATCCATGTTATCTTTAAGGCTTTGTAGAAAGGCTGTATACACTGTATCAGTTATTCCACAGCCACCATTTTTATAACGATGGATCATTTGATTTCTACCTATTCGATCTTTACCGTTCCAGATAAACTTATAAAACGATTTCTAGCTCTTAAAAAATCCATAATTTGGTTTTGCGAGATATATAAAAAGATGAGTACATTTCAGAATCAGTAATGATTAAACCACTGTTATCTTGCCAAGAACTGTTAATCTTTTAGCATTGCAATTCATATCTGAGATCTCTTCAAAATTAAAAGTAAATGTTATACCCAAAAACTTGAAAGGTTCATTTGGCTAATCCATATTCCAAATTTAATAAAGTTTGGTTTTTGAATTCTTTCTTGGCCCAATCCAGATTGCCTTCGTTTTATCAAAATTAGTTGTGGTACATTGTAGTCATGAATATTTTAAAAATAGGTCAAGAAAATTTAATGGTTTAGCCAAATGATTTGTTGTTGCATCAAATGATATTTTTCACGATTCAAACGTATAACTTTTATTTTCATATCTATTTTCCACCCTTTTTTATATCGGGAATGACTATATAAGTGTAAATATAAGCATTGGTTGTCATATGTTTGACATGCATTGATTTCTAACATACATTGAGTGTTCTAGCATATCTTTCATGGTGCGCTATCGCGCACCATTGGCTATGCTATAACACCCAATGTATGTTCCACATCAATGCATGTCAAAATATGACAACCAATGCTTAAAGTATATGAAATTATACACTATAATCAATCTATTGTATGATAGGCCTGACATGTTGCTCAGTTCTTATTGTCATATCGTCACACAACAAAATATTCTAAAGTTAAAATGGCCGCTCTCGTCAATCAAAAATTACACAGTACCAGCACCCAAACAGAATCGTGATAGCAACGCAAAAATTATATTAATTAACAATTTAAAAGAATACGTTTCAATGGTGGACAAGATCAGTAAACTATGTGTCTTCGAATGAAAAACGTCTTATTTTATGTAGTACATTTGATATTCTCATTAACAGGTTGTCTGATGATTTTCGCTTGGATATTCTGTGCAAGTATCGGTACTATCATGGTTCGGTTCTACAAGAAAATATGGCCGGACAAAACAGTCTGCAGAGAACGGATATGGTATCAGGTAAATACAAATATTTATTGTCCGTGTGTAATGTTACCTACATAAATTAGGAAAAGGCGAACATACCGATAATTTTTCTTAAGAAATATTTATATGATTTAGTCTACCAAATAAGACTTCAAGTGAGTTCTTTTAGCTTATGCGTCTACAGTAATTTCGATACTTCGTAAATCGCCATGACGATTTACACGGTGAAAGGAAGGGGAAACTCTGATCAAATGCATATTTTATTTCTAATATAAAAAACCCTGTAAACCTCTTAATATCTCCTGTTCCGAAGAGCACATGCATAAATGAGATAAGTAATGTCTTCTTGTAACTCTTATGCTTAATTGTTCTGTTTTCCGCGTTCACAGTTCATCGTATATATATGGTCATAATTATGTTTTGTGTATGCCATTGTTTAAGGGTAAACTTTAAAGTTACTTTATCAAATTAGCCATTTCTACAAGATCATGATTACGTTGTGTCTGTTGAATTTACCAAAAGTACTGTTATTTTTTCAGGTTCACCGTTTCTGTATGATCCTGGTCGTATTGTGTGTGCTAATTGCCGTTGTACTTATATTCTCTGATATAAAAGGTTTCAGTAAGGTAACTATAAATTGTATTTGAAAAAGTAATCGAATTAAAAGGTATGGCGTGATATAGATGTTTTCCTACTAGTTATCATGTTTGTCGGACACGATTTTGAAAAATCACGAGCTTCAACAGCTTCTAAATTTGAAAACCAACGAAAGGTTCGATAGACGTGATAAATAGCAGTGACGCGTTGGAAAACTTGTTTATCCCATAAATTGAACTCTAATTTTTTGCCATAGAGATCATCTGTTTCTCTTCAATATTTAGGGAAACCTACCACTATACATTGTTTCATAATAAATTTCCGCTATGGAATATAGTGCGTCAATAGAGAGCCAGTATTCTGTTGTTTAATATTTTAATTAAGCAACTACCTGTTTTACTGCAATTAACAAAATAGTAAAAAGAGGTTGAAATCGACCAATGATAGTCTCCATTAGTGTTTCACACTGGGGTGTGTAAACATAAACGATACCCAACTGCCATAGAGTGTATCACATGATTTTTCCATTGTGGAACATACATAATTATGGAATAAAATTAAACACGTATATCAAATAAAACATTTCAGCCCAATACCAATTTTCAACACGTCTTAATGATTTGATTTATTTTGTGGGGTGGAAACGATTTAGATACATCTAGTTAGAACTTAATTTATTTCGTGTACCGGAAGAAAATGAATTTTGAAATTATCAACTGTCAGAACGTTAAACTTTGATTAACATCGTTATGTTTTTTTTTTAAATTTCAGATTGATGGGAAAACATTCCACAAAGCTCACCCTGTATTGGGAATAATTGTCACGTTATTTACTATAGCAAATGTAAGTTTTATCATTTTGTTTTCTTTTGATATAAATTTAAAATTTACAATATGCATTCCACGGGCTGCAGATTTTACAGGCTTTCATTTCTAGAGTTATATTTATGAATGTAATTTGAAAGGCCGTCTATGTTAAAAAATTTCTTATGTTTTCTCTCCACAGCCAATAGTAGCAGTTTGCAGACCATTACCAGGGACAGTGAAGAGAAAGATATTTAATTGGATTCACTGGGGATTGGGGTCCTCCGCACACATACTCGCAAGTAAGACAACCGTACAACAGGCATTGATAAGGAATAGATTTACAAAGCTAGATTATTTAAACATGTTTTAATATATGGCCGCAGGGACCGATTGGTAAAGATATCTCGACATATTACTATAAGCCCTCCACCTCTGGGTTGCGAGCTCCAATCCCATGTGGGGCAGTGCCAGGTACTAACCATTGATAAGTGTTTTTTTCTGGATAATCCGGTTTTCAACACTAACAAACCTGGCACGTCCATAAATGACTCTGGATTTTATTGTAGCGTTAAACTGCAAAAAAAACAACTTGATAATATTTTAGAAAATAATGATTAATAAAAACATGAATAGTACATGCATTGTTGTCAGGAATCTGGATCAGATTATAGCATCATTTGCCGACTGTTTTCCTCTCTCCAAAACTGGAAATATCAATTAAGATGAATGGTGACAAAATTATGTTTTTGTGTATTAATTAGTCATTGACTTTATAACGAAACACATCCTGCAATGGGTCGTTGTAAACTACCAGAAATGTTTTAAAATCTGTTTATTATTTTCATTCATATTTTTCAGTAATTAATATTTTTGCCGGAGTTGAGTTGAGTAAATCTGGTGCCCCTTCCTATATGAAGTACGCATTACTAGGCTACGTAGCTTATCTGGTGATGATATATATACTTTTGGAGTTTCACCAGTGTGTCGCAAACAAATCAGGTAAATAACGAAGAATTCATGTCAGCTTGGGTAACTAAACGTTACTAAGACTTTAATGGCAATACAAATATACAAAATAAGTTATAAAATAATTATAGAATTGTTGATTTATTGAAAATATTTATAAGTATAATAATTAAAACCCCAAAAGAAGTTAATTAAAATATCATTCATTTATCTTTATCTTATAAATAACATCACTTAAAACGGAATCCATTTAATATTATTTAATTGATTTTCCGCACATGTTCAGATTTTCGTGGATTTATTAAAAACGAGACCGCAGTCTCTTGTGAAAAATAAAGTGTTAAATATTTTTATATTTTTATAAATGTTTTCAGAAGACAAACGGAACCAGACATATCTATATGAGATGCACAGAAAACCTTATAACAACAATAGATCAGCGAATGTACACATTGATTTAGAACCTCCGGTACGTATAGTAGGAAACAATTGGAAGTGATAATTTGTAATTAATGACAATTAATAATCAATAATGATTTGATAATTCACAATAATTAATGATAATTTGAAAAGAAACAGAAAATAAATCGTGTTTCAGACTACACGTTATCGTGATCAATGAAACCTTCCTATAGCGACCACCTCTGTATAAAGACCATTTGTTTTATTCATTACGACCATTTTTTAGGGTCCTTACTGATCATTTACAACACATTTGGACATGTGCATAAAGACCACTATGCAAAAGAGACCTCTTTTTCTTTGTTCCTCAAGCGGTTATTACGATTTTAAATGTATCTTTTGCATGTAACAGTTTCAGGGTAAATAGTTCCAGAAATATCAGCAATAACTTATCGCTTCATTTAGTACTTCAAACTATTGAATGGACTTTATGTTATCATTATAAAACTGCAATATGATGCTATTTGTAAACTTTAAAGTTGCAGCAATGAACAATGATAATTTTCCAGTAGACGTTTGAACTAACACTTTATACAGTAAAACACGTTTATAACGTTCACGCTTATAACGAAGTTATGATTATAATGTAGTAAACGTCTTTCCCGTCCTGATTCCTATACGATGATTGTGATTTGTGTATAACGAAATATGCTTATACCGAAGTGAATTAGTTCATCTCCTGTGGTTCGTTATGACCATGTTTAGTGTAAATAGCTAATGTTTGGTTTTCACAGGATGGTATTTTAGGAAAAAAAGACTCCTGGTAAAAAGAAATGAAAATAGTTTTATTGTGTAAAAAAGCTATTGACGTTTCCCTAATGCTATATCATTTTATTATTTACAGTACAGTCGTATGAAGAAGGCTATAATGGGATCCCACATCCTGATCACTTTCGCCGTCACGCTTATATTTGTCATTATAATAATAATCAGTTGAACATTAACACAACGTTTATTGGAAAAAAATCTTTTTCGGAGATCACGGAAAGATCATCATGGTTATAAGGCAGTGGTCACTGTTTTTAGAAAAAAAAATTACAGAAAGAAGTGATTTCTTCAAATGGCAAAGAAGATGGCGATTATTGTTTAATACCGTGTGATTGTGTGAGGCGATGGTTATTGCGATTTAGTCATGACACCCCGATGATCCAAAGTGCTATTTATAGTAACAGAAATTTACATAAGAAGCCAAAAAGCTTACCAAGCTATGTTGACTTGGCGACTACGATATGATGACATGGTGACTAAGCTATGATGACATGGCGACTAAGCTATGATCACATGGCAACTAAGCTATGATGGCATGGCTTGATGACTTCGAATAGATTGGTGATGACGTTTTTATACTGCGTAACCAGGTAGTCAATGTATACAATGTACATTTAGGCTCTTGTAGATAATTTATGCTTTAATCGTGTAAAGAGGATCTTTCTCATAGAATGGTAGCGCCTTTCACCGAAAGTATCACTACAATGCTACATGTACATAGGCGCTGTAAAATACCGCCTTTTCATTTTCATATCCCTTGTGACGTCATTATGTTGTGATTGAGATCAAATTAAAAAATGTGAAAAGGGCAGATAACTCCGTTATTTTCAAATTCAGAATAATCTAATGCTATTTATGAAAATTAAATGTTGTTATATTCATATATTCGAAATGAGCTTCGATTCTATGTGTTGTCGTATGTCTTTGATCATTTTTTTCATGCACGACATAGCATAGTAAATAGAGAATGAGTAAAATAATATTGTTGAAATGTTTTCAAATTGCAATTAATTCAAAGAAGACATCATACCAATGCTAGTAATTGTTGATTTCCCCATGCAGTATTCAATTTCCATTGTCAGAATTAAGACAACTTTTGTGAAACATTTTCTACCTGTATCTGATGTTTATCATAGCAAGAACTGTCATTGTCCTAATTGACATTAACCAAACATGTACAATATATAACACAACATAAACAGGATAAAGTATATCTATTCGTTATGAAACTTTTTTTATCGATATGTTTGTATATTTAATTTGTTTGATTCAAAGAAGTAATTTTATGATAAAAATAGATTTTTCAGATAGCACGTATCCTTTTAAATGCATTTCTGTTAGATACGAATTATTTGAAATTGAGGAGAAAAAGTAATTTGAACAATATGGATAAATTATTGTCGTGGCACACATTATGTCAACACGTATTTGTCTTGAAAATTCGATAATAGTTAAAACACTGTTGCCCCACAAATTATCCAGTTTGTTTTTGTAATACATTGCATACATTACATAATTAACATATGTTTTAAATTTTCTCCAATGCTTATTCGAATTTACCTATTCTAATCAAAGGAAATGTGATCGGCATGTGCAGTGTGTTCAGCATAATGGATTGGAAGTAAATTATTAGATATGATTATAATGTTATTGTTATTTTAGAGATGCTCTTTTGTTTGTGAATACATATTTATGACATGTTTGTGTCGTTTGAAATCAGTTGTGAATGAGTGAGTTTAATGTAATGAAAATAAGTTTGAATCCGGATTGAACGAGTGAATCTCAGAGTGCAGCGTCTCATTATTTATTGACATTGCTTATATTAAAAGTACAAATACATTATTTGTGTTATTTTTTAATTCAAATGCTTAAAAGCGCTTAAATTTTTTCTTGTGTCAATTTCTGTAAGATAATTTACCCATTCATAGCGATAATGACTTCCGCTGAAGGTATTTTTGTTCGCATCCTTGTCCATACTGACAAGAGTATTGAAGAGTTAGAGAACGACAAACACCATATTGTATTCCTATTGTCAAATACTTTCAACACGACCGTTTTCTGTATAGTGTTAATTTGTCTCTCTATCCAGATGATTCACATTCAGTTGCTAGCCTTACATGTGAAAAATACAAGATGTGTAAGAATTGCATATCATGACATTAACATTCATCGAAAAAAACACCATAAAATATTGAAAAGTGTCACAAATGGAAAACAGTTCGGAAAAACTGATCAAAAGAGCGAGCTTATAAGCATTAAAACGCATGAAATAATGCAGCAACAAAAAATCATCATTCAGTAAGCAAACTCATGATTCCCCTTTACAGTTATATACAGTTTGTCCACACGATAATCCGGACGCCAATAGTCCAGAGTCAATACGGGGGTTTCGAGATCAAAAAACGACGTGGGTTAAGGACAATTTACCGTCGATAAGCCCCATCTTCCGGTTGATAACACGTCATCATTTGACATGAGTTTCATGACGTCATAATCACCGGAAGGTGGGAGTAATCGACGGTAAATTATACTTTACTTACGTCGTTTTGGGACATCGAAACCCCCGTATTGCTGAATCACATATACTCTGTAGCAAATTTGAGTCTAGCTTATAGCTTGCTTTATAAGTTTGGGCTTTCGCTATGTGTATCTAGAGATATTAGCATACTGTTCTCTGCAAATATCAACTAAATCAAATTTTTTATTTATCTTCAACACTTTATCACGTGCTTTATTATTATTGATATTCTGATAACGTTTGTCATTATCCAAATCAGTATTGTGCACAAAATTAAAATCTCCACAAATGATATAGCTGTCATTTTAAAAATCATACAGTGTTTCTTCTATTCTATCATAAAAAAATGGGTTATCAGAATTAGGACTGTACAATTTTATTAAGTTAAGTTTTGCCTTCAATATAGACAAAAAAGTTTACGCGGAAATATTCTCACGCTAAAAATCATTCGCGTCATAAGCATTTATCTCCTCACGTATGTTTACATGTTTACAGTAAACGTATATATAGTTTAACTATTGAATAAAATTATTCTTGTTTTTTTTTTCAAAATAAAAATGTTTAAACATATAACCACTAACCCTCACCGTCTTGGTTTTGACTTAAAAACACATGTGGGGCAGACAATGGACAATGGCGTTGGATTTTTCCGGACAATCCGCCTTACATCTCTCTTTAGCCTTAAACCGAATATAATCAAGAGTGACTCTTGCCTCTTAATAAAACTTTATTGAACCAAATGCTTGGACATGCCGTCGTATGTTTAAAGATATACCTCACTCAGGATAGTGATGTAATATATCGACGTAAAATGATTCAGGCGTGTTAGAGCATGCAGATCTATGTTTATGAAATGAGTTGTAGTCTCGGTATAAAAGCAACGCTATCGCAGGGATCAAACATCTAAATGAAAAAGAGACCTTCGAAATGGCCCCTGTGTTTAGGATTGAGCCCAGGATAGAATTTTGACCCGGGCGCTGATAGGCTGGCTAATTATGAATTTCAAAAAGTGAAAATAATTATAATAATTTATAACCATGATATGAATTTGGAAATTCAGATTGAAATTTTGTTTAAAATTTTGATAATGAAAAACATTAGCATTTAAGGATGTTTTAGTGCAAAATGCACATTTTCTCAAAATTGCTACCCTGGTTAGAGCTGAAGGACCCAAACCTTTTGTGTCCAGTGTTATTTGAGAACCTAGCCTACAATTATAGAACACAGTAGCTAACTAATATTCTGCTATTTTAATGATACATAACACAACTTTAACAAACTTAAACACTGTGGTCTATGTATAATTATTTAGTTGGTTGTTCTCTATAGCGAACGCACCGGAAGTAGAAAAGCCAATCACTGGAGCCGAGTTGATTCATGTAAAATATTGTCGCACCAACAAATAAATTAAATATCGAAAGGGTGCTGATTCAGAAGCATATATTAATATATAAAACGTATAACATTATTTTTGTTGTCTTAAAATTAAAAAATGTAATGTAAAACATAAATATTTTGAATTGCTCGAGTTAGGCTAATATGAAGATAGCAATAAATTGATTTCTATACCACTGACAATGAAACCAACGAATATAAAACCCACAGGATAAAGATGTGATTCTAGGATCAAACTATGCGTCATCTATGTAATTAAAAAAAAACCCGTATTGTGTTCGGAAGTTTGAAATTATGAAATATCATATCGTTCACACAATCGGAAAGTACAAAGCTAAACTAGGTCAGTCCTCTCACAGAGAAAGTTGAACGATTCCAAACAATTGACGTCATACAGGTGATGGGTAATCATCACTCCACAATCAGCAGATGACACATTAGGTTGATAGTTCTCAGTGAAATCATCCAGTTGGTAGCTTCGCAAGTAGGCTTTATTCAGATTGACTCCATTAAGCCATACCCAATGCTTTTCCACTGCTTTGTCATTGACACCTACCCACACATGTATACTTCCATTGAAACCGTCTCTGTAAAACAGAAATTAAACAATAATGATAATAATAACAATAATAAAATATAATAATGCAGCTGATACACCTGAAACGTCTATAAAGGTCATACAAATATCAGTAAGTTTGATACAATTATCAGCAACGAAAGTATATGTTATAATTATTTGTAACAGCGATCAAATAACAGAGAACTATTAGACAACGTACGTTTTAAACGGGTCGGATAAATCTTGTCTAATTGGAAAATATATATATGTCTGTATGCAATCTTTTTACAATTGACATACCTTCATATTTGACATAAGACCTATATTTATCACTGTCATCAAATACGGCTAGTCGACCATGATCCATTTCACATTGAGCCTGTGCGTTGTCCCAGGTCAGATAAATGTTGTATATCTTTAGACACAGAGGTCCATCCTCCAACAATACATACCCGGCCCGAACACAGCCTACAGTGTGAGATGAAAAGTTGATTGTTACTCATTCGATTCAATTATAGAGTGAGACATAGATAATGATTGATTTTGGTTTTATTAGTTTATGTACATGTACTATGAACAGCCAGGGCAAGACAAGGACGTGCCATATTTGTTAGTGGATGAAAGTCGGAATACCCCACGTGGGATCAAAACTCGCGACCCAGAGGTGGAGGGCTTGTGGTGAGATGTCAACACATATTAGCCTCTTTACCACCACGACCCCCTCCCTATCATAGATATAGGTACAAAATGTAACAATATAAACTATCCACATCTGAGTAATGAATTATATTTTATTCCTTACGAAACCCTTTTCCGTGTTTGGAAGAGACAATTGTCAATATCAGTACAATTTACTTGAAGTCAGCTCTCATATACCTATAATGTATGCATTTAAAAACTTATATTTGTTTCTTTTTGAAGAGGAACATATATATAGTTAGTAAACATCGACCCTAGTCTGTATTCATTTGATTTTATAACTGTCTTACTTTCTTTATGTTTGCAGATGACCTCTGACTCCTGAAGGATGGATACCGAACTGTGTTCTAGGTACCGGAAACCCCGACAGTTATCCGATACGTTGCTGTACCCAAACATCAGACATTCTGGGTTATTCAAGCAGGTGGCAGCACAGTCGGTCTTCGACCGCTTTCTATGTAATGTGTAGATATTTTCGCCAGTAGTGTTAATTTAATGACGAGTCGGATCCTTCATCCAAAGAGCAGTTGTCATTACACAGTGGCTTGTATCTATGGCATAATTACACCGTATGAGAAATAATGTCATTTTGAGATTAATTTCATTTATATAAAGTTAATGTCGCACTAACAAATAAAGTCAATATAATATCAAAAGTGTGACTGAAGCTTATTTAGGGTCACAAAATGTTGTAAAACCCGAGGCTTGCCGAGGGTTTTACAACATTTTGTGACCTTCGGGTAGAGTTTCCCTATCCTTCATATCCAGAGTATTTTTCTCTCATACCTCGACATTTTATTGCAATTTTACTACTATTTTTCTCCGCCATTTTGAAATACATTTGAAAAAAAGCAGCTGCAAGTCAATTCTCCATACATAAATTGCATAATATTTATAACGCAAATTCTGTTGTTTGTATCTTTTAATTAAGTTAATCCAACCTATCTTCTAAAAAGATGTAAAAATTGTACCTAGAAAAAGTAATTTTGTTGATGCTGTGACGTCAGGAGGCTTTATTGCATGGGTAGCCATGCTATACAGCCTCAGGCGACATGAGTGTATTGCTCTGGACCAGCCAGTATTACACGTGTAAGTGTACGTTTGAGAGAAATTATGTTCTCTCATACCTTCCTGTGTAATACTGACTGGTATCAGGCAATACATCTATGTCGCCCGAGGTTGCATTGCATGTACTCACGTCACAGCGTCAACGAAAATACTATTTTCTCAGTACAATGTTTTTTCCAGAAACTAGGCTGGTTTTACTTTTAAAATGCAAACAACGGGTCTTACGTTGAAAATGTCACGCAATTTTTATGTAAGGAGAATTGACTTAACACCTTCCCGTTCACATCGGTACATTTGTACCGATATTGTACCGATATTGTACCGATATTACTTTAATAACGTCATCGACCAAGTTCAAAGGCATCGGATTAAACTTATAGAAACGAGATATTTAAATCAACAGAATCAGTGATTTCTCTATTTTACAGTCATATTAATTTCACAATTTGGTTTACTGTAATAAATTAGTCTGCTCTAGGTTTCCGTCGAAAAAGCGTCCGTTAAAAAGTGCCGAAAATGCAGTTAAATTTGCCAACGTTATTCGTAAATAAACCACTTGGAAAGTGAATATTAAATATTGCAGTGCTGTTCGCTTCATTAGTTTGAAAAAGACATATAGTTAGCTAAATTGCATTGGTAGTCTAGATCATCAGGATATTGTTCGGAGGCTCTCTGAATCTAAAAAGCGAATATAAAACTCGGTTTGTGTGTTGAGTCCTTGGGGGCGATGACATTGGGAGAATATAACTAGTGTCGGATCGATCGCTGACAACCAGGTAGCTTAATTGGTAGAGCATACGGCAAGAGTTCGGATGGTCATGGTTTGAAGCCGGTCGGGCCGTGCATTTCCTCGCTCTTACTACAATGATAACAAACATGTCTGTTACAAAGATGTCAACTAAGAATACAATTATAGGTACTGCACTGGTTATGAGAATGTCTGTACTGTTTAATTACGTACCTCCCCTTCTCACAAAGAAAAAAACACCAGTCAATACCGTCATGCAGGTTTTAGCGATTGAAACAAACTGGACCCACTCTAGTAGCATGTTTAATTTCAATAATGCTTTGGTCACAACCCCTCCCGATTTGGTTTACTCCCGGCATGATTTTAGCCATTTTGGCCTGGCCCCCGGTCGGACACCAGAAATGGCCGCCCGACGAGTTTTAGTAATTCGAAGTTAAAATTCTGCGGTGGCCCGTTGTTTTCATAACCGACCACATACATGTATCAGATTCCTTCACACATTGTCCCGTCCGGTAATCGAGCGGCAATCACACTGCCCGACATCCGACCGGGACTGGTACAACTATCGTTCGTTGTCCGATAGGCCGTTGTCCGATAGGCCGATTATATATCGCCTGGACATCTTATCATAATCCACCGTTTAACATTAGATGTTCGGTCGGTATTCAATGCCTCTCCGGTCCCAAAACATTTCTCACAGATGCCTTACGCTTACAGCACGGCCTCATTTTATGTTAATGATGTGTGACAAATTTGTTGACTGGTGTTGTCCGATGTCGGAAAAATGGCCAAAACCAGCGGTGTACTCCTGATTACTCTCTATCCCCGAATATCGGCCGATCCTTGTGACTTTAGCTAAGCATACATGTACACATTCAACAATGCTATGGCAATGACGATTTGTGATCTTTAATATAGATCTAACGCATTCCCACGGGATTAAAATGTACATAGAACAAGCACTTTTTTCCCCTGCTTATCCATTAATATAAAAAATAGTTTCCCGTTTTAATATATAGTGTATATATCGATTTGTAAAAATAAATATTGTCAGTTCAGTAATATGAATGAAAACAACGTCTTGCGATGAAGATGTTTTGCCACATATCGTTTATGTAAGTTCATGAGCTTTCCAAATCGAAATTGGGAGTAAATGATATGCAAACGTTTCCCACACAAAAATTGGTAGTATGCAAGTAAATGAACTACCACCCTTGTTTCTTTTATATGTGCATATAAAATAATGTTATATATACATATATTTTAATTTTTATACTACTTTGATTTGTTAATCACCATAAATAACTCATATGTTTATCAGTTCAATGTTTAACTATGATATGTGTAACTACTAACTTAATCAATACATGGTTTTACAGCCGATATTGTCATTTTAGCTTTTATTTTCCTATTAGGTCGCCACAGAGAATCATTTCGGCTAAAATTTGTTTTTGGTGATTAATGGGCTATCCCACAGGATTATCTTCAGATCTATGTGTAGTTTACATTGAAACTTAAAATTGACCGTTTCTGGTGTTGTCCCGCGCGTTAAATGATCAAGAAACACAAAATTGTGAAGTTTTGTTCAATAAAAAGGTGTTTTTTGTGCTCTTTGATTTTTGACCTTTACTTGAATAAAGGTCAAAGTTGAAAACTATATTTAGAAAAATAAACTTCATGTGATATACTAATCAATGATGTTTAATACTTTATGGTTCTATGCAGCAAAAATGTGGAAATTAAGATTTACAAAAAGTTGCTAATTTTAATTATTTAGCACTTCGAAAACACCCGAAGGAAGGTCAATTTTATTTCAAAATGGCTGAATATCATAGTTGTAAAATTACGATAAAATAAAAAGGTATTGGAAAATGTTGTAAAACTGTCGGGAAGCTTATGGTTTTAGATAATTTTGTGACTCTCTGGGAGAATCCCCCCCCTCATCCTAGCTTTAGTGACGGATGAGGAGGATTCTTTGAGATCAGCCGGAGGCTGAGGGGGTTGAGATAGCATTTCCGCTCCTGCGAACTAACATTGCCTCGTTTTAAAGAGAAACGAAACTATTTATATGTAAATGAGCCAGTCTACCTGCATGCGGATCTCCTGAAAACCCCATACTTGAAAGCTAGACTATGAACGCTACTGGGTGGGGTAACAGAGAGGGGCCAAACTCAACCCCCTCAGCCTCCGGCTGATCTCAAAGAATCCTCCTCATCCGTCACTAAAGCTAGGATGAGGGGGGATTCTTTTCCGATAGCCTCCGGCTTTCGGGGGTTGAGATAGCAAGTTGAAAGAGTGTGAATATGTCTAAAAGAAAAACCAAACATCATGCTGTCAACCATAATAATGTACATTTCAATAAACAATAGTAATGGAAAAAACTCCCAAGATACGGTCAATAACTAGGTCAACATTGTACCGTTAGTGCAAGAACTTCTCAAGTAACCTGTCCGCGTGAGAGCATTGCGTCCGCAAACTGACTGTCGGCAACCACCACGTCCCTTCGATAGAAGGTGGCAAAAGTACGTGAATTGGTCCAATTGGCTGCCTGAAAAATGTCATGAAGTGCACACCAGCATGGAAAGCGGCCGAAGTAGATACACTCCTAGTGGAGTGAGCTCGGAAAGCGGAGCTAACCCCTGCACTGGATAACACTGTACGAATCCACCGCGCTAGAGTAGCGGTATTAACCGCCCTATAGGTAACATATGACATCAAAAGCTGTCGCGTCTTCCTGAGACCACTAGTAACAGATATATAATGCACCAACGTACGGTACACACAAAGGTCTGTGTCAACAAATCTCTTAACACAAACACTGGACTGAGTCCTTCCTGGACCCGATGTTTTTAACAGAGTCACAATATGAAAAATACAACCATCCGTAATGTCCTGCATATGCTCCAGACTTAATGAAACCAAGGTCTGAGCACGTTTGGCTGTAGTAAGTGCCAGAAGCATAACCAACCGAAAGGTTAAGTCCTTCAGAGAAAGTGCTTCTAAAGGGTAAAGAGTTCTAATATATGCTAAAACAACACTTACATCCCAGGTAACCTGATATCTAGGCTTCGGAGGATTGATGTTATATAAGCCCTTCATAATCCTGGTAATAATAATACTATCAAAAACACGTCCAGAAATCAATTGTAATGTCTGAAATAGCAATGAACGATGTGTGTTCAAAACACTATAAGACTTCCCTTCTGTGTGTAAGCTGATGAGATAATCAGCTATGTCCTTCTCAGTCGGCAGCTCACAATTAACTTGTTGTCGATTACACCAAAGTGTCCACTTCCTCCACGCCAAGCTGTAAGCCTTGTTAGTTCCTGACCTCCACGACCCTGCGACCAAGTCCTGAGCTGTCCTTGATAGGCCTTTATGCTTTAGGGATTGGCCAATACGAGACAGGCGGTCAGATGAAGCTTTCTGTGAAGTGGATGAGGACGACCATCATGAGGACATGTAACCACCTCAGACTGCACTGGTACCGGACCGGCGACCTAATTAACATATCAAGCAGATTAGGGAACCATGTTTGAGCAGTCCAATGTGGAACAATATTTATAGCCTGTTCAACCCTGTCGGACCATAATTTCTGAAGAATTCTCCCAATCAAACAGAATGGAGGGAAAATGTAGGGCCTAAATGAAGTCCATGATATTGAAAAAGCATCTACATATTCTGACCCTGGGTCAACAGTCCAGGATACATAACGACCAAGCTTACAATTGACCCGTGATGAAAAAAGATCAATGTCGGGTACAAAATATTGTTGGCAGACCCTACCAAAAATGGCCGAACTCAGACTCCATTCTGTTTGGCTTGGAGATTCTCGAGATAAGTAATCAGCCTGAACGTTAGCCACCCCAGGGATATGTGCTGCAGATAAATAAATGTCTCTGTTCCAGCACCACAACCAGATCTCTATAGAAAGGTAAAACAAAGCACTCTGTCTGCCCCCCAAGTTATTGATGTAGGATATAGCAGATGTGTTGTCACTCTTAATAGCGACATGTACCTGTCTTAAATCTCGACAGAAGGTTTGAAGAGCTAATTGAATGGCCTTAAGCTCCAAAAAATAATATGTCTACGGGCCTCGGCAGCCTTCCAGCCACCTGAAATCGTTTCCGTACCATGCTGATTGGTACATTCACAAACCGCACCCCGACCATCAAGAGATGCATCCGTAGTCAAGAACACAGTAGGTTTAACTGGGCGTATGGGCTTCCCATTCATAGTTCTCAAATTCTCCTGCCATCTCCTAACTTCTAAGATACTCTCCTTTGAGAGTGTGACAGGAGAATCATAATCATCCCCCGAATCATTGAGGGCTGAAACCTTATTCAAGAGATCTGTAGTAAAATGGGCCCAATAAAACTGCTCTGAATGCTGAAGTCAAACTGCCAATAAGTGAAGCCAATTGCCTAACCAGTGGGCTATCCAAAGATACAATATTTTGGCATTTATTCAAAATTTTCACCACCTTATCTTCAGGCAGAAAGACCTTAAATTGTACAGAGTCTTAAATATAGCCCAAATGACAAATCACCTGGACTGGATTCAGAACAGATTTTTCAGTATTCACCTGAAAACCTACAGACTCTAACGTAGATGTTAAGCTTAGAGTATCACGAGAGCACATTTCTTTTCCTTGTGCTCTAGTAAGAGAGTCATCTATATAATAAAAGGTGTTAACTCCCCTGCTTCGCAAAGAGGTGTATACAGGCTTCAGAATCTCTGTGAACACTCGAGGGGAACTGGCGAGTCCAAATGGCAGGAGAGAAAAACGATAAAGTTGGCCCCTCCAAAGAAATTTCAAAAATTTTCTATCTCCAGGAAAAATAGCAAGACTGAAATAAGCATCTTTTAGATCAACTGAGGTAAAAAATCGCCCTGCTGAATAGCTTCTAAAATAGTCTCCAGTGTTTCCTGTTTAAAGTGTTGATAAAGGACTGATTCATTGAGATAACGCATGTTAATGACGGGCGATATTTACCGTTTTTCTTTTGCACAATGAAAATATTTGAAATGAATTCGCCCCACTCGTGTTCACAAAACTCAATAGCACCTTTGCTAAGCATGGCAGTCACCTCATTGTCAATGATAAGCTTCTCCTCATCAGAGAACTCTATGGGTTTAGGAACAGTAGACTGAATTGGAATCTCTGTAAATTCAATATGATAACCCTGAACTGTATCAAGGACCCACTGGTCAGATGTTAACTTCTGCCAAACTGGCAGACAACGAGATATTTTGCCGGAAGGAAGATTTTTACTCACCTCTACTGGGTGGAAGCCTTGGCCTTGTCCTGACTCTGGTTGGGGAATGATTGTCGGCGACCTCTCCTGTATAGCCCTCTCTGGCCCCTTCTGTTGTAATATCCCCGGCCGGACCACTGTTGACCCCGACCGGACCACTGTCCGTTTTTTGATGCCGAATTGCGTCTGTAGGTGGCCTTGTGTACCTCATCCAGGTCTTTAATCCGTTTGGCTACATTGTCACCAAAAAGTTCTGCCCCTATCGGCGTTTCAGAGTTACACAAACTCTGTAAATGAGAGTGTTTAATGCCACTACGCAACATGAACCTTCTCTTGACTGACATTTCATAATGTAAATTGCAGAGGAGACTCACTGCATTGTTCAGCAGAACCTGTATTTCCTTCATATCCAGATTCTTGAGTCTTAACTTCTCAATCATGAACATAATTGGCGTTAAAGAGTGGGCCAGTAATTCCTGCAGATCCTGCATTAATCTGTCTCGTCCGTGGAACTGCGGTGAGACCATACCCCAAACTTCACTATTAGTTCTTGGCGGAAGCAAGCACTCGAGATTCTTAGGAATCGTGTACAGCTGTTTCAGCTCTGAAACATCGGCATTCGTACGAACTGCCGTAGTTATGTCCTCAGCAATTTTTGGCTTTGACTGACAAACAGCAGACCCGAGTTTTTTCTTATCAAAAATGTCCGCCAATTGGAAGGTAAAATTCTCCTCAGGACAGTCCGCTGCCTCAGCGACTGACCCACACTCAGAATCAAAAAACGAAAAGTTCGCTGAACGAACATTCTGACGTACCGGAGCGTCAAACTCCTGCTCCGAATTATCACTCTCCAAAACGAAAGCGGAAGTAGCATTACATGCGTTTCCGGACGACTGCGCCTGCGCAAAGTCCCGCTGACCAATCGCAGCCGTAAGATTATTAATAGCAGTTAATACAGCTGACATATCGCTGTTCTCCACATTTTCAGCCTTTTTTTAACCCGTTTTACGCTCAGCGAGCTTAGGGATTTTGTAAACGGATGAAAGGCAGAGCCCTTCCGTTTTTGAGTCTTGCCACCAGCTGCAGTCTTATTTCGAGTATTTTGAGCCGGCGGCTCGGTATCGTCCACCACATTGACGTAAGCAAAGACATGGGCACCCGCGGTGCCCTGTGGTGAAATATCCTCATCGAGGACATGGATATTATTGTCAGAAATTGACAATGAGTCGTCGTGGTCGGAGTCCATGACTAAAGACCACAAGCAAAAAGGACGATAAACACACCTGAAACAAACAAACACAACGTAAACACCACGAAAAATAATAGCATGCTACCGCAGTATCAAATAAGAACGAATAAAAACTGGCTCGCGAGGCGTAAAAAACCACAAACATTACCAATAACCCGAACTGGGAACACGTGTGGTCTGTCGTGCAGCTCAAAGCGAAAAGATGGGGTTTTCAGGAGATCCGCATGCAGGTAGACTGGCTCATTTACATATAAATAGTTTCTCTTTAAAACGAGGCAATGTTAGTGCGCAGGAGCGGAAATGCTATCTCAACCCCCGAAAGCCGGAGGCTATCGGAAAAGAATCTCCATATTCTTCATATCAACATATCGAAGAATCAGATAGTCTTATATACCAGCGAGTGTAGCGCTCTTCTGTATTATTTCATGCATTACACGCATGACGTCCGAGTCAAACTACCCATGCAACACATCTATGTGATGTCACATGCAATCAAAATAACGACCTTGTACTTAATTCACCGTTTTAAGAAACCACCCTGATTTTGCGGCCGTGTCGAAATATAAGACTCTCTCATATCCAGTTGTACAAGAGTATTTTTCTCTCATACCTCGACGTTTTATTGCATTTTTACTACTACGATATTTTTCGCCATTTTGAAATAGATTCGAAAAAGACTGAAAGTCAATAATCCATATATGAAAAGAGCGTAATATTTTCAACGCAATGTTGTTTGTATCTTTTTAAGTAAACACAGTTTGGAGTTTCCTAAAAAAAGTTAAAACTGTACCCAGAAAAATATTAATGTTTTGACGCTCTGACGTCACGACGTTTTATTGCATGGGTAGCCATGCAATACGGCCTTAGGCAACATGGGCTATTGCCCTAGACCAGCTGGTATTACACGTTAGGTAATGGAGAAAATAGTATACAGCATATGACGAAATTGTTGAGTGAATTTGCAACCTGCCTTTTGGTACTATTTTTACTGCAAATTGTACTGTGCAGAAAAATCATCTCTATACCAGAGGAGGAAAATCACGATTGTCTAACTCGAGGCTTTCCGAGGATGGATATTTTTTTCTCTCCTTCTCTATAGATAGAGAATGACATTTTCTGTCCCTGTAATTTACAAAAAGTTATATAGGGCGAAATTGTTATGCTCACAAATCATGAAGAGCTTTTAATATTTTCACCACCCATAAATACATGTACTAATATTATGAGAACGATAATACTTACAATGTATAGGTTGTAAGTTTACGAGTACAAATAAGAGTTGAAAATATTTTGGCAGTACTACAAAAGGTCCTTATTTACATTTACTTATACATTGCAGACATATAAGTACATACAGTGGGACCATAAAGTCATTTTGTGGTCTACAATTTGATTTGACATTTTAACCTAGTTATCAAGAATTGTTAAGTGTTTTCTGCAGATGTGTTTTCATCAAAATATACATATGGCATAAAAACCAAGAATTTCACAGCGCATAAATTCTGTGTTTTAACTAATGTCCATAAGTCCATGTCCATCATACATATATTTTGATCTAAATAGAGGATCTTACATGAGTGGCTATGTGATATGATAATCTAACGAGTTCAATAATTTGATATGTCACGGGCATTTAACGAGTGTGGAATTATATTTATCACATATTTTTTATCAATTGAAATTTATGCAAAACTTAAAATTTCCGTCGACTGAAACAATCATGCGACATCATACATATATCATGACTTCAAAACTACATAACATGACTTCATAATAGTGTTAATACACATACGTCTTTCGATATTTATGACATGGCCGTATGACATGGGCAGTTATGTGACAAATATATTATATCATATGAGATTTTAACAAGACATGAACAATTATTTCAAATAAAAATCAAAGTACTCACCAATTTCATGTTAGAAGAAGAAATGAATAAGTTTTGCTGAGAGGAAGAAGCTTTTATCCATATCGACGTCAGTATCACCGTGAAAAGTACATCAATTCGGTATTTGTATTGGAAGCATACTTAAAAGCTGATGTGTTTCCTAGATCTACTAGTTCTGCACGAATAAAATGTACGCGGCTTTTAATATAAGATAACACAATGCCTAGCCTTTTTTAATGATTTGAATGCATTAATTTTTAATCAGTCAGAACTCTTATCAAAGCATTTTATATTTATTGGGAAATGTTTATAAATGAACGGTAATGAGATACAGAATAAATTTCCGATAGCATGTACGATTTCGAAACTGAGAAAAAGATCATTTTTGTCTCACACTGTCATTCTGTATGCCAATATTATTTCTCCCATACTTTACATGGACATCACGTGGTTGCTAGGGAACAGAAAATTCAATAAACAGGGGTTTAAGACGACTTACATGCGCTGGACAAATACGTGACGTCATCAATACACGCAGCGTCACCGCGGCGCGCATTGTTTGTGCCGTCATCAATTTTTATGCATAACGACGTTCCTTATTGAGGCGAATGCTCACCTCAAAGCAAATGATGATGTGGTGTCAAGGGAGACGTCATGAAAAAGGTAAGTTCCCAAATTAAGGCTTCTTTTAAGAAAGAGATGGCCATTCAAAATGGATAATATATTTGGTGTGTGGTCCATCGACTTCGCGAGTCCATACATCAGGTATGAAATTCCAGTGCCATAAGAAAAAGAAAATATAACACAAACACGTTTTAGTTTGGTTAATTTCCATGAGGTTAGATTAGGTTGGTATGTCAAAACCAACCTTTCCAGGGCGAAACCATACATCTCATCATAAATACTAAATGCGTTATAGTATTGAAAAAAAAAGTCCAGATAAGACCACGTATTCACTAAGCTAAGATGAAAAATCGAGTGGTGGAAGGACATACTGACAGAACAACACGACACATTACTATACTTTTGCCACTTGTTCGAGGTGGAGGACTATAAAAACAACCGTTACGCCAGTAAATGTCTTCTATTCATGAATGTTTCAAGATAAATATTGTTTATTTATAAAATCATTGAATCATAAAATGATGGTTTCATTGAAATCAATGTGTCTAAAAGCCTTTTTAAACATTCATTAATATTCATATTGGCATTAACACGAAAATAGAATTCTACGTCAATTAAGTTTCAAAATATTACACTTTAAACCTTTCTACCGCGACCACTTTAAAAAAATCCAACAACAATTTGGGTGATAGTTTTACAAATTATCAAAATTATTAACTTTCATTTTTGCATTCGGTAACATTAAACATAAAGGTGTAGACGCAAAAATAGGATTTTACATCAATTTTACTCGTTACTAACGTTCACATATGCATTCCGCACCTTGAAAATATAGGCATTGAACAAACATTATGATTAAATTTCAAGATATTAAAATATTCTACTAATATCAATTAGTTTTCAAGATATTAGAATTTCAACATTCCAATGTCGGCCATTTTGAAAAACAATTAAGTCGACAGCTTTTACCAACTACTAATGTTTATATTTGCATTCAGTAACCCTGAAAATATAGGTATAGAAAAAAATCAGGATTCTTCATCATTTAGTTTTCAAGATATTTGACTTCAAATATTTTCATGGCGGCCATATTGAAAAATGGCCGCCATGGCGGTCAGCAGCAAGATCCGCTATGATTCCCGTTCTCAAATACCTTGGTCATGGTAATGGTGTACCAAATTTCATACTTGTATCACAAAGTGCACGATTCGGTCAAAAACGGGACTAAGGCCCCCGTGCATGTAACATGTGCAATAAAAATGCAGGTGGACATTTCGGTCTATTCTACCAATCTGTCGATTTCATTGAGGTGATGAAATGAGTTACTCTTGAAACAAATGGAATCCAATCAAGAATTCTACGGCAATAAATGTGATCAGATATGTTCCGGAAACTGCAAGGCCAGAGTTTGTTTCCATGATTACGGTACATGTACAGGTATCATTATTTCTTTTTGCGTTCATACACAGATTAATTTATAGTTTGTCACCTTTTATGCCTTAATGTAAAATCATGAAAAAGCTTGATCATGGTTAACTGAATATCTGATTTCTAAATTGCATGAAAAATTTAACAAAAAGACTTCGCATGATCGGATTAAATACCATTGGGTAGCAAAGTTGATAAACAATGCGTCAAGAATAATGATTCAGGCATTTTCATGTATAACTGGTAAAATTCATCAACATGAATTTTTTTCACGATCTTAATTAAGAGATTCGCAAGCAATGTCATTAATTTGGTATGTCCCTGCCTTAATGATATGTTTGTGTTTGTCAAAGGTCAATAATTAAATTCAAATGACTACCTTGTTTTGTAATACTGGAGACACACGACTTCTGTTTTCTATTTTTAGAATGTTAATTCTATTTTTGAATTACTTTAGGCACATGACTTGGATATGACTGCCTAAACAGAAGAATTTCAAAATGCCCTCGGTGGCTGCTGATGTATGGCCAGAAGTTTGATAACATTTGTACGTTTCTTTAAAAACTCTGTAGACAAGTGCTGATTTTAATTCTTTTCTTCTAAAAGTATCGTAAATGACATTTTCCACAAAAATATTTATGGATTTGTCATAACTATCTAGAAGGAGAGATAACCTTGTCTTGTTTGTTATTGCTAAAACATAAGGGACAATTTGAAAAAAAAAATTACGATACAAAGACACCACATGATACCTTACGTAATGATAAAGGTTTATTTGATGGTATGACCACCAAATCCAACACTGTAGAAAAATGATGACGATGTGTTTTTTTATGAAACAGGAAGAAAAAGAAGTATCATCAAAATATTGTCGATTCCTTGACATGAGTGATTTAACAATTTAGCAGTTCAAATGCATTTACGTTTTCAAGTCTGAATAATTGATCTTTTATCTTATTGATTATGCAGTTAGATCCTTTATGAAACTAGCCCTCAGTTTTCTGACTTTCGTTTAATTACTTGTAACCCTCTTTCACATTTGGTTTTCAACATGTTGTAAAACATTTCAATTTAATTATTTCAGCATGTAAAGCAGGCTTCCATGGCCTTAAATGCGACCGAAGACGTCCAACCAATCTTGAAAACAACATATTTCAGAATTCTGGATTCTGTTCAGGTATAAGACCTATTTTTGTTATTTTTAAAGTCATCTTAAAGTTTGAAAAAAAGTCATACTCGCTTTATGCATGATATGAAATTTGAAGCATTTTTTGCAGTTAACTACAATGCCATTGAACTGCTCGTCAATGTTTATTTCTCAGCATACGACGCGGGTTTTTACGGAATTATTAGTTAGATAATTATGTAAGAGGTCCATATTGCCTGTAATGCTTGCTTTTTTCATTCCTAATTATCATAAAATCTCTTACAATCTGAAAGTGTCGCACCAGATAGCATAGGAATGCTACAAATCCAATGCTTAAATTCAGAGAGGTAGTTGGCTATATGGTAAAAAACACACAAAAATTATCCTTTTTACTGCGGCACTCACACCTCCAGGGATCAACCCTGTCATTTGTATAATCTTGAACCTCACCTATAAGGTCAATGCACTATGATTTCTATCCAATGCTTATTTTTTGTGAAGCCATTGTTTATACCAATAGAAGTGTGCTGTCCAATGCCTAGTTAAGAGGAAGTTGTTGTTTATATGAAAATAGCCGACCTCTATGGTCCCCGAAGATCAGCCCGATCATTGATACAATTTAGTATACACGCCCCATATTGTACTACCAGTCAGAGGAGGGATGTCAGTTTGGGCCCTCCAGTGGTCATGATTTATGTCAGGCTGGGAACGTTGTGAGTTATGACATATCCGTCCATAGCTATTAATAAAAATCTTTAAAAAATCATTTCGTTCTAGAAAAACATAATCAAACAGAAGATTAACTCGACTGTTAAATCCCTAATAGCTTACAACTTGACCTTAACCGCATGCCATATAGGGACTGAATGCATTTTTTTTTTAAATTTTCATAGCGGATATGAATAGTAGAAGTTATATATATATCCCCTGGAGCGCCCATGTTGGGCAGTTATCAGGTACTGACCGCCCCTCGGTGGTTTTTCTCCGGGTTCTCGTCTTTCCTCCACCAACAAACCTGGCACGTCCTTACATGACCCGGCTATTATTAGGATGTTAAACTAATAATTATAAAATCTTTACTTCGATGTAGTATTTTAAATCATTTACTTTGATTTTTGAATTTCGAATCAGTACCAAAATTGGTGACAAAGCAAATTAGCTGATAATCATAATATAGAAATAGGATATTAAATAAGTGTCCATTGAAATTTGATAATGAAATGCGTTTTTAAATATATTTGATGTGTAAGTCTTGGCTGGTAAAATTGGAACTTCGAGACTATTTTGTCTTGAAAACCTTATATGAAATGAACACATATTAATTCAACAACCTACATTTGGAAACTGGAAAACAATGTTGGATGTGCTGAAATAATCCGATGGGGACAGCCGCGGTTCTCTAATCCATACATTACGTCATTGTTATCGTTTTCTGGTGTGTTTTGATTATTTCTGTCATGATGTAACAGAACAGAACTTCATAAGACGATATATGAGTAACATATATATAAATAAATGACACTGCTGCAAAAAATAACGAAGACTGAAACGGTTGCATAGTCATGCTAAGAAAATAACATACATTTTTTCCAACAATTTCATGTTGGTTGAAGAGCATAATCAATGTATATAAAGTGTTGGGAAATTGATAATTGTATTTTAGAATGTAATTGAGTCGTTCAGAGTTGAAAAAAAATCAATAACAGTAACGGAAGTTTGCTTAGTATACAGTACAGAAATGCAATTCCCAATATACCGGTTTCAATAGGTGGCCTATGATTACATGTACGTTATTTTTTATAATACACGTTTTGGTTTTGGTTTTATTAGTTTAACGTCCTGTTAAAAGCCAGGGTCATGTAAGGACGTGTCAGGTTTGTTTGTGGATGAAAGCCGGAGCACCCGGAGAAAAGACATCGACTAGCGGTCAGTTCCTGGTAACTGCCCCACATGGGATTCGAACCCGCATCCCAGAAGAGTGGGCTTGTGGTAACATGTCGGGACATCTTAACCAATCTACCACTGCGGCCCTACAATACACGTATTTGAATACACAAAAGTAATAATTTAACATGAAGGTTATAGTTTTATACAGGTTTTAAATGTTTCATGTTGTGTCTTGTATAGTGGAACTCTTGCGATTTATCACTGAACATGCCATCGAAGACAGTAAGCAACGCACCCTATCCGGTCGCATTATACTTACAATGCGCGAATCCGTCCTCCCACTCCAGTTATGCTGAGCGCTAAGCAGAAGCAGAAAACACTTCTATAGGTGACTAAAAAAATTATTTAATTGTTTTTCTTACCTTTACTTTACCCACCCTTTACACAACCTTACTTTTGACGTTTTGTTGAGCGCTCGCCCCTATGAGGAAAGCCCTTGGTTCTTTGCTTTATTCGAGACACCCCATAGTTAGAACAATGCATGGATGTCAAATGAAACAAGAAGATGGCCAATGCTAAGGCGAGAATATTCGTAGAAAATATATGTGGACGATACATAGTTATTTAATTATTTTTTTATATATCATTTATTCAGGGGAGGAAGACTATTTACTGTATATATGTAAATGTCTAATCCAGTCTTAGAGCTCATGATCTACCTTAGCACCCAATCGTCCAGGCAAAAGCACATCCGACTTGTATCATTACTGCATGTCCTCATCAACAGCGCATGTGAAATATTTATCTTACGAGGACATCGTGATGTCCTTCGTCTCTCTATATATATATATTGGTGACGAGTATACATTGTATATATATTGGTTATATGTGTAATATTATGTACTCCTATTTCATCATATGCACTTGTAGCTTCTTTCCGATGCTAAATCCGGGTTAACATAAGACGTTACCGCTTATAACATATTGACTCTTGACAGGGCGTGCAGAGCTCTTCACCTCATTATTTCTTTTAATGATACCAAGGGCTGTGACTTTCCACAGGATGTTGACTATTTCAGTTGCTTGCTAACAATATTCTCGGTCTACGGTGTAAACCTCACTATCGCTCATTTAATATGCCACATTTGCTGTGGTATCATGTAAAATTCATAACTGAAATCCTCCTTATTTCGCCATAGGTGAAGGCAGATATCATGACCGATCGAAGATCAACACACGTGCATACTTCATATATACAATTGCTGCGCTTGTCAAGGACAGTAGTAACAGATTTTGCTCGATTTTAAAATAAGATATTTTTGGATTTAATTTCGTTTCCAAACATGTGTTTTGCAAATAATTATTATTGATATATTCAATCTAGAGTTATAGCCGCAGTGTTTTGATAACATGGTACATCGGTTATATAAACACTATCACAAACGGTATGCTTTTGTTATGGAGATAAGCTGAAAAATGTACAATATATGGGAGAGAAAACTGTATCGAGGCTCGTCAGTACCGATATCTGTTCTCTCTCCCACATATTATACAGTTTGAGGCTTATCTCTAACTTAAAACATAGTTATGATGTCATCTATTGTTGTTTCTGTACTTTAACTCACGGATTATCGGACCATTACCTGTAACTATCCTATATGTTACCTTTTAATGTCTTATATGTGACACTAATATAAGTCGCTTATAAGACAGTTAAAGCTAGCATGAGTTACACAATACGGGTGAGTATATGATATTTTAAACCTAATGCGTGTATGTAGTATCATATTTCAAGTGTATGCTGAATCATATTTCAAGTGTATGCAAATGTTTTCGGAGTATAACAGTATATTTTATAAGAAATTACCTGGTTATATAATCATGTGTTTTTGTGTCACCGAGAAGAGCTGCGTCGATAATGAGAATAATGCTAATCAAAGAAACATGGGCTGTCTCTCTCTCTCTTCATGTATGGTACTGGTAGATGTGAAGGTAAGTGGGGCCTAGTAGTGGACAATCGATTTAAAAAAATACATACCTCTGATTGTTGTAATGGAAATGGTGTAGTTCAAGATAAAGAAAGCTCAAAATTGCAGGTTAAGCAATAATGCCGTTATATGACACGAATATTGTTGTTGAATTTTGTATGATGTTTGATTTCTTATTTTCTAGTTCTGTTTGATTTTAATAAATGTTGTAAAAAAGAAAGAAAGAAAAACGAGCACTGCAGATCCAGGACGGAACATTAGGATAATAAAATGAAAGTACATCAGGCATCGTGAGATAGTTTAATTATATGTAATATATTTCCTTCTATTACATTTTCGTACACATTTTAATTTTCCAATGTATTTATTAAGAGGTGTGGATAATTCAAATTTTTGACATATGTTTGCATATTTCTCACTAAGTAAATCAAATAAAGAATAAAATTAGAGTTTAGCGGTTTTAAATTTTCGCGATTTGATATTAAGGACACTATACATATATGGGTCTGCCCTATTTTAATATTACGCGGATCAATTGTTCGCGATAATGGAAATGACCCGCCAAATCGCGAAAATAACCGGAATACGGTAAGAGAAGGAGCTCACAAAATTTAAATAATAAACACAACATTAAATTGCAGATAATGTTGCCTTCATTAAACAAGCGTAGCAATATACTTGTAGTATTGACTCCGAGAGCAGAAACCAGTAAGGTTGTGAATGGTTGTCAAACAAAAAGTGAGAACATCTCGAATTGCTGTACAAAGACGAGAGGCGGTGAAAAAGAACCTTGATTTTGTTAACCACTATGCACAACGCTTTTCATGGGTTACGTACGCATTGAGGTATAAATACAGTAAATTGCCTATGAAATGAAAACTATTTGTCACATTATATGTACTTTGTATGCGTTTGACAGGATGTCCGATAGAGATGTATAGTGACGGTGACTGTGACAGTCCATGCTCAGCAGCGTGCTATAGTGGTAACTGTAAGTGGGACATGTGATATGGAAACAGATCGTAACGATCTTTGTTTTTATTTTACGACAAAGAAAAAAAATCTGCGAATCAGAAAATCGGATTTATTATGAAAACAAATAGAAAAATAATTATTTATGAAAGAATACAATGTTTTCCTGTCGAAATTGCTATAACCATACACCTTTAGTAAAGTTGGTATTAGCCATAAAACATTATGAATGCTATTTTAAATTGCGGGTAATATCACTTATAAAGGACTATCATCATCCTTCGTTTGCTGTTTTGAATCAAGAAACATATTTGTAGTTCAATAGAGGGAAAATGAATACAATTTCTTTGAATTAAGGTCTAGGAGTAAAGTGTTTTATTTTATTTACCAGAATAAGAAAATTCAATGCATGATATATCACCGCACTGATTCGAGCTATTTGCCATGTTTAAATTAGTGTTGTATAATCTAGGTTGATATGTAGCTAAATCAAATATTTTACATATGCCTTCGTAATAATGATAATATGCCGCAAATATCGCCGGCCAAGATCACCAGCACATCACGTACTTACATGTATAATGTGTACGTAGATTATGTTCGCAATGGCTATCCGCAGTGACAGTGACATTGAGGGGACATAAGTTAAAAGTAAAAATTCGGTTTGTTTAAGGAAAAGTATGACCTTTATCATTAAGAATGCATTCTGCTGAGGTTTCACTCCCGTTGAAGTCGTTTCGACATAGTTTAAAGAAGTTATGAGATTTTCTGTAGGAATCTATCAATATCTGAAGCGATTTGCCAGGTGTAGTTTTTGTCAAAAAATTACATTTCTGTTCTTAGTAGATTTTTTATACAGGGATTTTAACTTACACCATCACTGCGCCAGCATGTTTTGCTGTATGGAGCTAATTTTTGATGTAAATCTTTACTGCGTTCGTGGTAATTAAAATATTAAGCATTAATGTGTGAAATGATACAATGTTGACATTTTATTTTTACATTTAATGGTAATTTGTGCACTTTTATTTTTTACTCTAAAATATTTAAAAATAGCTAATATTTAAATGTGGCAAACAAGTAAGCACATGGACCGGCCATTTTTCTGCCTGATTCAGAAAGAGCAACCTTTTTCCTATTGATATCTAAAATAATTTCCAAATAATACCAAAACTTTTTATATATAGGTTTAAATATCGGAAAATGGCTGAAAATGGTGCATTTTGTAGCTCAAAATTAAGGGATAGGGGTAGCATATGTCATTATTCTGAGAAAAAATATTAGTCTTAATAATCATAACTGAAGACCACTAACTGCAAACATCCATGCATATCAAACACCTCATTAGGAAGTAATGGTTTTTAATATCTCATGTATATGGTCAAAACGGCAAAATCACCATAAATTCCAATATTTTGTCAATTAGATATCTTTGAGTGGCAGGAACTCATAAACAAGCACAAGGACATATCTATTTCTTTCATTTTCTTCTATAGTATTAACTCCCATTTCCAAAGATGTATATTAGAAGAAAAAAAAGTTTAATACAAGAAAAAATTGACTTCTCAGACGTGTACATCTTTAAATGAATATCGAATATTGATCAGTTAACACCATCATCATTTTGTGTCTAATACAATACCATTATTTGCGTATTATGCACTACAATAGATAATTTGTTTTATTGTACATTACATAACGTATAGGGGTGGTCGGATGGTGTAGTGGTTAAGCCGCTCGCCTTTCACCTAGCCGGTCGGGGTTCGATTCCCGGCACGGAAGTGAAAAGATTAGGGGTCACCTAACCGATCACGTGGGTTTTCTCCGGGCACTCCGGTTTTCTCCCACACTAAGACCCTCGTGCGCTTACATCCGGGCCACCGCGAGTGATTTAAATAAGTTGTATAACTTGTTTCCCAATCGATGTAAAATAAATAAAGTTCATATTGATATTTTATACATAACGTATTGGAGTGATTTTCAGTAACATGTATGTCAAAGCTTATCATACATGTAATTGCTTAATGTTATTATACAGGTTCCATCCATTTCTCATGTTTCTATATCATAAATCTACATTGTATATCATAGTTTTAAGTAGAAATGTAATCCTTTTGAAAGGGCGTACATAAGCTTTGCCTGCTATCCTATCCATATTAACTATTTAGATTGAATTCAATATTTTTAAATGAAACGCTCTAATTTTTCTCATACTTTATTGTAAACTTAACAGATGAAAACGCACACGACCATTAGATTTTATCTCAGTTAACGCCTCCATGCCACCCAATAATTTTGTGTAATGCAAGTTGGTCGACATACACAATAAGGATTCCGGAAATAGCGATCGTTGGAGCGATAAATATCATCTACATGTAAGAGTTACAGCTTATACACAGGACGTTAATCATTTAGTTATATTTTACAAATATTTACTGATTAACTGTGAAGTAGTTATATCACTGAGAAGAGGGAGACATGTTAATCAGAGAAGTATGGTCGATTCTCCTCGTCCTTTGTAGCATCGGAAGATCTGAAGGTAGGAAGAACATGGTACAGTTTGGACAGTTAATTGAAACCTAAATTGATTAGTTTTCTTGTTGCATTAATGAAATACACATTTCACGTAAGATTAGCTGAACACTATGTTAAGCAATGATGCCGTTATAAATGTATGATACGCATGACCAATTAATTCATAAAATCCTGTTTAAGACTGAAATACTGTTTTTGCTTGACGAATAATAGATGGTTAGTTGTGCCAAAGTAGATACTGTTTTCTCATAGACATATAGATAATACACAACAAAAACAATAGCCCATTATACTTACCAGTGAAAATCTAGGTTACAACGTTAAGATAATGAAAACGAAGCTGATTTACAGCATTTGTAAAATATATGTTTATTTCTGATATCAATGAAATCAACAAACAAAATGGAAATAGCTCAATTAACATTCCTGTATATTGCAGATAATGTTGCCTTAAATAAAACAGCTGAACAGAGTAGTGATTTGTTTGTTGACAAATGGCTGGCTAATAAGGCTGTGGATGGTTGTGAAAATACAAATGTGTATTCAGATTGTTGTACGCACACGGGACCCAATACAGAAGAGGCATGGTGGCGTGTTGATTTGGGAGAGCTGATGACAGTAAACCAAATAACCATCTACTACAGAGGTATGTTGAATACAAGCAAGGGTTAAACTGAAGTTATTATTATACCTCACCGTTGAGTCAAAGTCGCTGATTGGTCGAGAGACATCACGTGTGAGGGCGACAAAACATCGTGTATCCCGCTGAACGTCATGTTCAAAAATCATGTTTCCCCCATGCGGAGTCCCTCGTACGTTTAGCAAGAGTTATCGTTCGTGTTACCGAACTCTCCGAGGTATTCCGATAACAAATAAAATGGATGGCAGACGACGCTTCCGTCCGAGGAAATGTATCAATATTCTTTTGATAAAGGATACAGATAACACAATTACACTGCATGTAATGTTTATATGATGTAACATGCTAAAGGGAGTTGATTTGTGCTGAAAGATACGGTAGGTCCAACTTCTGATTTAACAATATCTGTAACGGGCAAACAATTTTAAGTCTAACGTTAGCCATTACGTTACTTGTATTCTAGCGCGAGAAAAAACTTTATTTGTTCGGTATAATAAACAATTTATTGCCCTGACCGTAGGGAGACATGACGCTAGGTTTACCCGCGGCAAGTCATATTTCCCTCGGGCTACGCCCTCGGAAAATATGACATGCCTTGGGTAAACAAAACTTCATGTCTCCCTACCGTCAGGGCAATAAGTGTATAGTATTGATTTGACATCGTATAAGTTTTGTGTCTCTTTAGGGAATATGTATGAGTGTTGATGTTGGCGGCGATGGTGATTGCGGTGACGACGACGACCACCACGACGATGACGACGACGATAAATCGCTATAAATACATACAGAAAAAAAATCATTATAAAATATTTTTGAAATATTTCTAATGTCTTGTTCTTACTAAAAATAAGCGGTATCAATCAATTAAGTTTGTTTTCATTACAGATCCATTTCAATATAGATTTGCCGGTTATTATCTGTACTTATCCAATACCACCGATAGTCCGATAGACGGCGTGCTCTGTTACAAAGACCAGAGTAGAAACAGGGCAGACGTCCAGTTGGTGGTGACACATGAATGTCCCTATGTAGCCCGCTATGTCACCGTCTATAATTATAGAAACGACACTAAGCGTCACAGCTGGTACAGTGACGAATCATTTTTAGAGTTGTGTGAGGTACAGGTGTATGGTGAGTAGGCATGCTTGTTAGGAATTAGTCACTTAGTGTATCTTATAGAAATAGTTGATATTCACAGCAATATTTAAGACACTCTGTATAAAAATGTCAGAATAATTTTTTAACCTAAAAAAATGTTTTCATACTTTTGTTTGTTTTCAGTATACTAATATTTAAGTTATATATATAGTCTTGTCAAAAACTAAATTATATCAAAATATAACACGCCTTTTCACTGCTAACTCTCCATGTCAGGCCGGTAAAAGTCTTTAATGAAATATACAAAATTATATATCTTTTGCCCAAAGAATTACGGATGCAGTGAGTTACATATATTATGAAAACTATTTGTTACCTCATACATGTAATACTACGTACATTGTATGCCTTTGACAGGATGTCCGATAGGGATGTATGGCGATGGTGACTGTAACAGTCGATGCTCAGCAGCGTGTAATGGTGGTATATAACTGTAATTCTACATCCGGGACCTGTTCCTGTAAGTGAGACTTAAAATACTGAAATGGATCTTAATGATCAAATACATATTATTTTAATATGACACATAACATCCATAGAAATGATAATAAAAAAAATAAAATATAAAATGAAAAATATAAACTATTTTCATATTATTTTTATATTTCAATGCATTCATATTTTAGTTCATTGAGCAATTCTGACATTGAAGAATATCTCCGTCGACTGAAATCTTAGCGTCAAACCATTGCCATTTTCATAAACATTTTAACCAGTTATATTAGTTTTTGTCGGGTAAATATCAGCGAAATATATGAAGATAAGTGAAACGTCAATGCGATGATCATTAGGTCAAAGTTCAGCACGCGCGTAAAGCACGGGCTCGAGTTCGAATGTGAATGTGGACTGCATAGGTTCATTTTATTTGCATATGACGTTTTACAACTTCCGGTTTATCACGCGAATATATTCTACACTTGCAGGCTGTCTTGTCCTAGGTAAGGTAGAGACATCTTACCCTCACCGGATGTGCAGATATTCCTGTCCAATGTGGTAGAACAAAGTGCTTATATTACTTTGTTACATTAACTAATCATAGTAGACCACATTTTGAGTTTTATTTACTTTCAAATTTAACTAAACATTTGTTAATGTTTTATTTCAGACGGCTGTAAACCTGGTTTCTGCGGTGACCACTGTGATAAAAGCTGTCCGTCTGTCTGTTCAGGCAACACTTGTGACCAGACTACGAGTGCATGCACAGGTAAGAGTAAATACAGGATATTTGATACGCGTAAGCTATTGTATTGATATGCAAATATATTTCAATTTCGAATCCATGAATTGTAATTTTCGTTGCTTGCTTTGTCTTTTTGCATTTAATAACGACATCAGAAGAAAACTCAAATATGAGAGCAGCGGCGATTGGAATAGGAACTGGATTTGGACTAACGATCGTGATTCTGGTCATAGTGGTCATCGTATTAGCCAGAAGCCTCAGAAAAACTCAGTCAGACAACAAAAGTCCAAGCGACGTGACAGATATATCAGAGCTGGACAGAGGTAAAGTAAACAGAGGTTGTATTTGCCATATGACAGCTCACCGAATACAGAGTATACTATTTATTGGTAAGACTATTCACTACGATCACTGAATGAAAGAAAATTTAAGTTTCCATGGATTTTTTTTAATTGAATAATATATGTTAAACCTTCTATCTAGTTAAATAGCTTTGACAATGCTGCTAGAATTATCATATTAGTGTTGAATATGATTTTTGCAAAATTATAATTTGTGTTATGATTATCTTTTTTATGCAGGATTTTCATTCAATACAATATACAAATACAATCAATAGACTCTCAAACACATACACACATACTGTAAAAAACCTTATATATTTAACACATGCATACACATCCACACACATAAAATTACAACTAAATAAGAGGCTTAAATTTTGTGCATAGTAGGAAATAACAGAGTTTGAAGATGAGAAAAAAATTATTGCACTAAATATTAAGGACAAGAATCAAAGTCAGGATTAGAAGAAAATGAAAAAGAGCGACAGAGTTAGAAAAAAACAAAACAAAAAAACAAACAACAGAAAACGAAAGAGGAAGAAAAGTTGAAAATGTCTTAATAGGATGGAGACGGAGCAACAATAAGATAGATTGAATACCGTATAATATAATAACTAAAAAAATGCAATTTCGGCTTTGTGCGGGGAGATTAGTAAAAAAGGAAAATGATAATAATAATACTTATGTATTTAAATGACTTAAAAAGTAAATGTGTGACAAGTGACAAAGTGCAATTATAACTTGATTAGTTTTTCCCATTTTCTCCATTCATTTTCAAATTTCAGTTTTAGTTCTTCATCTTTACTATTTGAAATATGTTTTTGAAATGTATAATAGTCTTTAATTGTGTTGATAATACATTATGAACTGTGTGAACATCTTTTTCTGTAAATGTGTTGCTTTATAATTATGTTGAATTCATGGTACACTCTATTACGATGGATTTGCATGCATGCGTCAAAAATGAAAGAATTTATATTAACAGAAAAGAGAGCTTGTAATAATGTGTCAAAACGTTCAAGTAATACTTGCACTTCCTCACAATCTCATAATATGTAACAAAAATGATTTTTTGCCAAAAAATTATGGATTAATATATATTTTAACAACTGTACTTTGATATTTGTTGTAACATTAAATAGATTTTTATATATATTACACCAACTTTCATAATCTACATTGTTAAACTTTGTATTCCATTCTCTAGCACCAGATGGTAATATATATGACTTGTTATGAAGTTATAAAACAGTTCGATCATTCTTTATCCTTAAGAAAGAGTTGCATATTGATAGACACATACGTATGGATAATTTTTTTTGTAAATCATATGAATAGATTAGTTTCATTTTTGGTAGCTGAACTTGGTAATGTGATTACTTGTCAAATCTGAATAAATTCTTGATATGTATAAAATATTTTTTCTTCAAAATTATTTACAATGTCGTTTATGATACAAACGCCTTTCTGAGAGGGATCGTGGTGGCCGAGTGGTTAAGATGTCCCGACATATTACCACAAGTCCTCAACTGTTGGGACGCGGGTTCGAATCCCATGTTGGGCAGTTGCCAGGTACTGACCGCTAGTCGGTTGTTTTTCACCGGGTACTCCTGCTTTTCTTCACCAATAAACCTGACACATCCTTACAGGACCATGGTTGTTAATAGGACATTAAACCAATAAAAACGCAAGGCCTTTCTGAGAATAGATTTTTTGTATCTGTTATACCAAATATTAATTATCAGAGTGTTTTCTTGGAGGATTTTCTCGTTATATTTTGAGCTTAACATATACCACGATTTAAAGCCATCACTCCAGAATTTATTTTAAACATCTTTATATATTCCGAATCACAGTTTGAAAGGAGATTAATGTTAATAGAAGTGTGAAGAATTGTCTGTCATTTCTCTTTAGTCTGATATAATTTATAACAGCTACGGTATTTATCATTTCAATCCTCCATTTACATAATTTTGTGTGATTATCTCCCTTTTAATTTTGTCAGGTTTCCCATTTGATGAATAGTCAAATAATACTGAATTGAGTGTGCATATAAATTTATAATCTGGGTTTGGTAGAGATATAAATAGATGGTTGAATTGTGAGATAAGTAAGAATTTGAGAATGTGCATTTTTCCTATAGGCGTTAAAGATGTTTTTCATACTTTTATAAAAAAAAATAGTCTGATAAGTTTTTCAAGGAGCATTTCAAAATTTGTATTAAGTTCCGGTAAAAGAGAGTCTCCTCTTTATTTCTTGCTACCAATTCAAATCACTTGTGTTTTATCAACATTCATTTTTTTAAATTTTCCCAAATGTAATAAGTTCCATATTGCTAATGAGGTATCATCTGCATACTGGAAAAAACAAAATAGGGCAATTTTCCACAATTAGTCCTTTTATTTCTTTCTTACTTCGCAGTTTTATAGCCAGAATTTCAGCACAAAGAATAAACAAATACAGCTAGAGAGATATTTCCTCCCTGATTTATAGCAGATTCAACATTACGATGTAGAGTTTTAAACCGCGTTATAATACTATTTCCGAAACCAAATAAAAGTAGAACTTTTCTATAAACAGCCAATATACTGAATTAAAGGCCTTCTCAAAATCAATCATCAAAAGCATGCCTGGTTTGTCATTTTCCTCAGTATAATGCATAATATCATATATTAATCTAATTTTTACTCCAATATAACGTTCAGAAATAAAACAGTTTGTTCATCACGAATTAATTTATTAAAGAACAGGTTTTATTTTATAAGCAATAGTAGCGGATGCAATCTCATAATCAATGTTCAAAAGGGATAATCTTGAATGTTTTTGGTTATAATTCCTTGTCTTGCATTATAGAAAAATTGCCTTACAATTACGATAACCATAATTTATTTATCCCCAATTTTCCCCCAAAATATCAAAAAAAAATCTGAAGTAAATCCATCTGATCGTGGACTTTCATTATTCTTTATTCATTTCAAAGTTTTTCCTGTCTCTTGATATGAGATTTCTCCTTGCAAAATTATTTAAATTAATGCATGAATCATTTTGTTGTAAAGATAAATCCTGGACTACCTTTAATTACCTTCATACATTTAAATCTTTTACACAGTGAAAATAATTTAGTCATTTTTGTGTTTTTATTCATCATTTATATTCCAGGTGTTACATATGATGAAATAGAAGAGAAAAGCACCAGTCAAGATACACAAGTAGAAATTGTTGATGGAAATTATGAAAAGCTTCAGCTTGAACGGATGGAATCTCACCTTTATCAGGCTCCAGGGGCAGTTTCAGAGTGACAGGAGATATTGGGATCATTAATATTGCAAAAAAGACTATCCATTGAAAATATTTGGATGAAAACCATGTTTGATATTTAATCCACTTGACATTGTCTGTTTTAATTGAAGACTAGACTTACAGATTGACATTCCATCTTTATAAGATAAGTTTTTCCCAAAATTATTAAAAATATTAAGTTTTTCATAAGATAGGTTTTGGTCATATGGTGTCATTCTAAGATATTTCGTAATGCTTAATCAATAAAATAATTTTATAAAATATTTTATATTCATTACTTGTGTCTTTATCTGACGTATGCAATTACGCAAACTCATCGATTGTAAAAATGTTAAACATTTCACAATCAGTGTTTTATATCAGGTTGATCTTAGTTATTTACTAATATAAGATATCAAATAGAATAAGTGATATATGAACATTTACACTTTTTAAAGATGCTCCACCGCTGACAAATGGTATTTTTCCACTATGAAAAACAGGAACAGACGATTTTTAAAAAAAATTTCTTCAGTTACAGAACTGACTTACTTTACACCATTACCAACATTGAAAAGTTTGAGCTCCTAATTTTACTTAAAGTTGAAAATATGAAAAATAATTAATTGCATCCCGAAAAAATTCCGTGGCACTATATCCTATATGGAATAAAGTAATGATTGCGCATGCACCAAAGGGGAACTAAATTATTTTATGTTATTTTTTGTGCTAATTAGGCATATATATACACGATTAAACACCAATTATTGCTCCAATGATGAATATCTGTCGGCGGTGGAGCATCTTTATGTAAGCGACGACAAACTATCTACATGATTAATTTTATATCGTTCTATTACATTTACAATACGCATACTGTGAACCCTCGATAATGCAGACATCTGCGATCTCAGACTAAATCGTCTGGAATATGAATTTTTTCAGACTAACGGCGTCTTTGTTCTTAGACAATAGGTACGGTGATGGTAATTTGTTCCCAAACATTCACGTCCGGAGAAAGAGTTTTCGGATTATCGAGGTTCCATTGTATGTAATATAAACAATGGTTTTGTTCTGAATAAACTTACAAGACAAAACCTGTACATTTATGATGAGACATAAAATATATTGAGTCATATAATAATTTAATGATAATCATTTGTTTATCGATTTCCATCTAATTTCCTTGATGTTTCGCCAAATCGGTACTTTACATGCACACGCTCATGCATATCAAAGTGTAAAATTTATGTTGAATTACCTTACATAATCTGACATTTAAGATGCCATAATTGTTAGTGTATTTCAATAATATTTTCAATAAAATCCTTTTCAACAGTAACTGTGTTAATCGGGCGCTTGAGACAGTTTAGGTCATCATAAAACTTATCTTAATGCAGATTACTATGTAAGCGAACCACAGAAAGGTATATTAAGGCTTAAATGGAAGCTTTGACGTTCAACTTGTTATATAAGTTAACAGAACACACATTATATGTTTTCCGCTTTATATCGGATATAAGGATACATGATTAATTATCAAATTATATAAGACTTACAAAAGACAAAGGCTTTTATGAATTTTCCGGTCACTGTCATACGCACAGCTTATACAGCTGCGTCACATACATGCAGTTCTAGGGCGTATTATATCTTAATTAGACTAGAGGTTTATGGTATGATAATGTATTGTTTGTGTTCTGTTAGATCGTGTTATCATATTTTGTCATTCTTCCCTGTAGTTTCCTGCCAATGTCCATGCTTGTGAGCTCTATCCGGTTTAATAAGAGGTCTCCGCCATTGGCGAATTGTTTTTTACTTTATTAACCCTGCACAGTTTCTGAAGAAGAAGTCAGACTTGTAGAGAACAGGGCGACGTTTATTTTAGCACTTTGACTTCAATGGTAACACAGACGTCAATCTAGACACTACACTTTTTTCCTCTTCTATGACACTATAACACAGTGATCGAACTGCGAGTAAAATATTTTCAGGCTGTAATATTTGAGGTTATTTGAGAAATATGCTCATATATTGTTTGCTGCCGACATCGCTATCAACATACAGGTATAGTCAAGTTACTATTGACCATACAGTATTATGGTAATTGATATTGCTGCTAACACTACTTACAATGTACTAAGAACCATTATCATCATTGCATTGTTGTTTCGAATAAAAGATCACATGTGTAGTTCAATAGAGTGAAAACATACATTTTTTTAAATTAAGGTTTACGAGTAAATTGGTTTATATTAATTAACAGGATCAGCAAATTCAATACATTGTAACCGCACTTGATTCCACTCTTGTTTAATTAGCGTTGTATCTGGAAAACCTTTCATCATAGGTTTATATACAGATAATTTATATATTTTACATCTACTTTCGTAATAAAAATAATATACTTAAAACATCGCCGGCCATGATCACCAGCATATCACGTTCTTCGATATTTACTCCATAAATTTTACTTAATGTTTAACTGAATTTAAACTCTTATATCCCCTCAATGTCAGCCTCACTCCGGATATTCATTATGACTAGATATTACGTAATAGAATACACAGGACGCTGGTCGTTTGATTTTATTTACAAATATTTTCTGGTTAACTGTGAAGTAGTTATATCACTGAGAAGAGGGGTGTCGACACTGGGAAAAATGTTAATCATAGAAGTATGGATAATTCTCCTCGTTCCGTGTAGCATGACAAGGTCTGAAGGTAGGATGAACATGGTACTTTAACGTGGACAGTTAATTAAAACCGAAACTGATTAATTTTCTTGCTGCGTCAATGAACTCGTTTCCCGTAGATAAGCTGAATACTAGGTTAAGCAATGATGCCGTTATATGATACGCATGACCGATTAATTCATATACTGCTGCTTAAGACTGAAATTATGAATGGTGTTTGCTGGACGAATAGGTGGTCAGTTTTGCCTTAAATATGCTCTGTTTTCTCGTAGACATATACATAACACAAGACAAAAAACGATAGTTCTTTATACGAGTCAGTGCAAATATAGGTTACAACGTTTAGAAAATGAAGGTCAAGTCACAATTGCATAAGACAGATATATTGATAAGAAATGAGATTCACTTAATGTATTTGATCTTTAAATAAAACCCAATGAAATGACAAATCTGAAGGTCGCCAAAATGTGACCCCTTATGTGGTTTTATACTTTCCATAAGTGGTTGTTAGTAAGCAATAAATATTCAAATATAGCTGTGTTAAACCACTGGTAATGTTGATTTAAAATGACATAATGCGTGGATGTCAAGCACAAGTTATTTCAGGAATTTTATTTCTATTAGGAATCTTTCGTTTTCCCCATTAATTTAAAAAAACCAGCCCATACGTAACTTAAGATATTTACAGTTTTCGGACTCAGGCATCGTCTTTCAAAATTTCATTAATAATACAACTCTACAGACGGTCCCAAACAGGTTCAACTCTCACGCCGACAGAACACTGACCTTAGTCGATGAGACAAAGCTTAGGAAAAGTCGGAGTCAGGTGGGCAATAAAACACAGTAAATACTTAGTATCGAATTAACTAGCTGTAACTTGATTTCGCGTTTTCACGTATGGTGACTCTTTTCCGTTTCGTGATTCTACTTAACCATCTTTTGAAACATTTTTGCGAGGATTTCAGTTGGCGATTTGTCATTGCTTGCGAAATAGGCGTTTAGGCCCACCAAAAATGAGTTAGCTTGTAGTTCATCAATAACTGTGAAATATATGCTTATTTCTGACATAATTGACAAGATACATAATTGAAATAGCTTAATCAACCTATCATTATATTGCAGAAAATGTTGCCTTAAATAAACAAGCTAAACAGAGTAGTGTTTACACTTGGAATACCGAGTGGGTGGCAAGCAAGGCTGTGGATGGTTGTCTTAACAGAGATATGCTATCAGATTGTTGTATACATACGAATATAAAGGCACACAAGGATGTTTGGTGGCGGGTTGATATGGGAGAGCTGATGACAGTCAACGATATCTCCATATACTACAGAGGCAAGTTCATGTGACGACGATGGTTATGATAAAGCAATATATAGAGGATATTCCTTGTTTATTGATGAATAACAGTTATATTTTATAGAGTGGGATGGAAACTTTAAGAGTTTTCAAAAATGTGAAGCACGAGTGAAAATATCAAAGTTTCCACTTCGCAAGATGAATACATAATTGTTATTCTTCAAGAAACAAGGACTATTCTATTCACTGCATTTCATCGTCTCTATTCTAGTTCTAAATTAGGACAAATAATACTCTTATAACAATATGCTTGTAATTCCAGAACTACAACACATCATTAGTCTTCCTTAAACGCAATTTAAATGTTAACTCACCACACATCAAAGAACACGCATGCAAGACCCAGACTGGAATACTGTTCTTCCGTATGGGACCCCTACCATGTCAACCAGGTAACACAAATTGAAAATAATACAGCGTGGAGCAGCACAATACTTCCAAAATAGATATCAAAACACAAGCTCAGTTACAGACATGATACACGAGCTCAAGCTACCATCACTACACACATGCTGATTACAGTCAAGACTAACACTTTTCTTCAAAATCATACACAAACAGGTCATAGTCAACACACCATTCCTCATCACAATATTTTGCAGAACTAGACACGCACACCCACACACATACCGTTACATATCTGCTACCAATGACACATACACATATTCCTTCTTTCCACATACAATCACACAATGAAACCTTTAACCGCACTTCAAGGTACACAGTCCATATACAGTCCTTGAAGCCTTCACAACAAACTAAATTCTACACCTTTTATTCTTTTATCTTAAAGCTGCAGAAAAATATCCAAAATTCCTTCAGGCCTTGTACATAATATTTCACACGCGTCTGCACAAACCCTCAAGATCGTAAATCGTCACTATTGACGGCCTGCTCTTCAAACGAAGAAGAAGAAATTTTTGATATCGTAAAAATGACGTCATTCCGGTGAATGTGACGTCACATGACGTTTCATTCACCGGAAGGTTTAAGTTAAAATTTTTGTCAGATCTGGCACATATTCACATGATCGTATTGGTGGATATAGCATTCCGTATTTACTGTTAAAGCACAAGTTTTTCTGGCAGTAGTTATCCGTCAGTATGTGAGGCAGCTGCTGAATAAAAAGCAATGCACAAGTATAAGCGTGATTAATTAATTCAGATTTGGTTTATTTCATTACAGATGACTTTCAAGTTAGATTTGCAGGTTATCTCTTGTACTTATCCAATACCACTGATAACCCGAAAGACGGCGTGCTCTGTTACAAAGACCAGAGTAGAAACAGGACAGACGTCCAGTTGGTGGTGACACATAAGTGTCCGTATGTAGCCCGCTATGTCACCGTCTATAACTATAGAAACGACGCTAAACGTTATAGCTGGTATAGTGATTATGCAGTTTTAGAATTGTGTGAGGTACAAGTATATGGTGAGTATGTTTGTTTATCATGAATCTATGTATCTTATAGATGTACATTACATTAGTGTCAATATTGAAGACAATTTGTACACACATATCCTGACTTTTTTTTCAGAAGCTTTATGTAGAAGTAATATAAATAGTAATGTTAAATTCATATCTAGATGTAATACGCCTTTTTACTGCATACTCTCCATGTCAGGCTGTGAAAGTCTTTAAAGTTACTATAACTTCAGATTTCACCATTGAAAACAGAAGTAAGCGTTATGCAACTTATTATATATTCTACAACTTACACTTTCTCTCAATTACAAAAAAGTACACACAAGCAATTAAAATATCATATGAAAAAACCTGCAAAACTAATTTTGTGGTTCTCATCCGAAATGCATAAATTACCGTCCGTAAGCAAACCTACTGTATGCATATATACGAATGGAAAATATGGTTGGGGCCCAATGGGGTAATTTCCGATAAAAAAAAATTATAAACCGCTTTGTCACCTCTTGCCACGTCCCCGTATCTGTTCCCGTCATCACCCACGGCCCCGTGCACGCCACTGCCCTCTTATGATCAGAGAGCTCTCTGACGAGCTAGATTAATGATCAAGACTCCGTCTTGCAGATACAGCTGATGACAGTATTTCAATTGCATATATTAATACTGCTCTATTTAATCATTAAACTAACTTCCTAAGGTATCTATGGTCTATATAGATGACAGAGCTTTGCAGACAATCTTCATAATGCACGATAGCGCATTATGAGATGATTGTCTGCAAAGTTCTGGCATCTATATAGACCATAGATGCCATAGGAAGATATTTTAACGCTTAAATTTACATTATCAACTTATTTTAGGATCTCTGCATTAACATTGTTTAAGCTAGACCATGAAAACCGTTTATCAGCGACGGTTTAATGCAAAAGATGGAACAGCCATTTTGACGGTGATCAGTTGACGTCACCACGTCAATATTAATGACGTCATAAAGGTAACGTTTTGGGTGTCGGGTATACCGTCATATCCTTCCATTTGCCTTGGTTAGTTTATATAGTAGAAGTTACAAGTAAATGTAAATATATCAAAATAATTACATGTTAACGGCAAAAATGACACCTGTTTGTATGAATCTCTAGTTTAAAAAAAAAACCTATATTTCCGAAATGATCGGCTGGTATTTCACGATCGACTATCTCAAATAAATCAAGCTAATTAAAATTAGACAAGTATTTCCGCTCCACTACGATACTCTACGATACGCACCAATACAAGATCTAACAACTACTCGTTCGAGGTCACCTCAGTATGACCCCTGGCCTAGAATCGGAACATCTCAAGACATACTGTTAGATTGAGTTTATACGATATTTTGATATAAATAATTATCTGGATTATATTAAACCGGTATGTGTCATGTCGCCACAACATATATAGCTTAATATTTCAGAGGTATGTACAGGTACCAGCGCGCATGCTTCTTCTGTACACGTGTGATATCCGTTAAGTTTAAGGCAAATTTTTTACCGACTTTTAAGTTAAATTATTGATTGTCGGTACTTTTTAATTTTGTAATTGAGAGAAAGTGTAAGTTTTATAATATATGATAAGTTGCATAACGTTTAGCTTCTGTTTTCAACGGTGAAATCTAAAGTTATAATAGCTTTAATGAAATATACAAAATGATACACCATTATGCCCAACGAATTTCAAGAGTTACTGATGCAGTGAATTACATATATTACACGGTAAGGTACCTCTTGAATGAAAACTATTTCTTATATATTATCTATATTTATTTATTACATAATTTGTTTACACCAACCTATATATGAAGTAATATAATATTTTCAACTATTACACCGACCGTTCAATAAAACCTTGTTATATTGCACGGTTCGAAGTTATATTGCACGCTTCCATGGAAACGTTATATTGCACGGTTCGAGATGTTATATTGCACGGCTTTAGGAACACCTCGCTGTTGTTGTCTAGTTTTGTAGAAAACCTCCGAGGAATCGCGCGTAACAGTGAGTTACGTTATTATGACGTCACAAAGGTTCACGTTCAATTTCGCGCTAGCTTTATAGATCTCGAAACAAGCACGTCATGTAGACGTTTATCGAGTAGAGGACGGACACGGCGAATGTATTAGATCAAAAGGCTGCATGCAGGTCTAATATTGTTAAAGAAGACAATAAGACATCCAAACCGGAGTTACAACGTGACGTACGTGGTTTATACGTCAATCTTCAATAGGATTTGAAGCTTTTCCGTACAGTACGGTGCTGATGATTTTGTTATGTGATTGTCATATTCGTTTTTATAACAATATTCAACTGAAAAACTGGTGATTATGTAATAAAACAAATATTTCATGGGTTACTGTGCTCTAGTTCATAATATTTACCCCTCGGTGATGGTAATCAACAAATATTATATTGCACTCGGCCTTCGGCCTCGTGCAATATAACATCTGTTGATTACCACCACCTCGGGTTAAATATTATGAACTAGAGCACAGTAGGCCATGAAATATTTGTATAATATTGTATGCCTTTGACAGGATGTCCGATTGGGATGTATGCTGATGGTGACTGTAACAGTCGATGCTCAGCAGCGTGTTATGGTGGTAACTGTAATTCTACATCCGGGAACTGTTTTTGTAAGTGGGACTTATTGTACCAAAACGGATATTAATGATCAAATATTTATTTTACGTTAATGTGACACATACCATCAATCAAAAAAATAATAATAATACAAAAATAAATAAAAAATAAATTATTTTCACATTAGTTTATTTTATACTGTATTCACATTTTAATTTATTGAACGATTTTGACATTGATGACAATCTCCTTCGACTGAAATCATAACGACCTAAAATAACCAATACATTGACGTAATATTAATGATAATTCATTACAAAAAAATAACTTTGTTAGAATAATATGTTTCCATAACGAGTAAACTTGAGCTTCTATTAGGATATTGTTTTCAAATTAATTTTCAAATCAAAATACTTGGATTTATCATAAAAGGAACAGAGTGTCTATAACGCCTTATTGCACTAACTAATTATTGTATACCACATTTTAAGTATAATTTACTTTCAAATTTAACCGAACATTGTTTTAATGTCTTATCCAGATGGCTGTACATCTGGTTACTGCGGTGACCGCTGTGATAAAACCTGTCCGTCTGTCTGTTCAGGCAACACTTGTGACCAGACTACGAGTGCATGTACAGGTAAGAGGAAATATAAGATCCCAATATGAATCGGTGTTTTAATTTAGGACAACCTTACCTGTAGGTAATGTGACGCGTGTTGGAATGTCTGTGAAACTTTGGTATATTCGTGTTGTGTTTTTTCGTCATATTTGCACTTTTGCCCCTTTTATTGTGTAGCATGGCGACAAATGATACCAAACACCAAGCCTCACCCGTACTGCGAACGGAAAACCGTTTGTTTTCCTCCTTTTCTGTTTAGCGGTAAGCCAAAGCAGAAACTACCTCCTTTATAGACTAGGGTGTTGCTGGACCAAGGGGCGGAAGTCAGAGACTTCTTCACTGAGGCAAACGTTTTCTCACAGAGGCAAACGCTTTCTTCCAGGGACAAACGCTTTTCGACGGTTTCAAGGGAGACGTTAGGCAGAAGCAAATCAATTAAACGTGTGCCCATTTCATATAACTTTTGAATTTGAAAAGTGTAGCATTAAACTTCGGGTCGAGTTTCATAAAAAATTTTTTAATACAAATTCAAGATATTTTTTAACACATTCTAACCATGTAAGCTAAATTGAATCATTTTGATACACAAGTTAAATTTCGGTTCCTAACGCCTTACCGTCATGGTAGTCTTAAAAGTGTGTTTATTCCATATATAATTTGATAAAATTAAAGTTGAGATTAAACTCAATGACATACTTACATGTATCATGTTCGGGTATTTGTGAATGTGTAAGTGATATTGTATTGATATGTAAATCTATTTCAGCTTCGAATACGTGCATTGCAATTTTCTTCGTTTGCTTTGTATTTTAACAACACCAGCAGAAAGCTCAAATATAGCAGCAGCAGCAATTGGAATAGGAACTGGACTGGTCATTCTGATTCTGGTCATAGTGGTCATCGTTTTAGCCAGACGTCTCAGGGGAATTCAGTCAGACAACAAGACTCCAAGCCACGTGACAGGTATATCAGAGCTAGGCAGAGGTCAGACAAACAAAGTTCTCACATAACTACTCAGCGAATACAGAATCAACTATTTCAGTCCTCTATTCAATAAAATTATTGAGTAAAAGCAGATATAAACATCCATAGAAGTTTTAGTTTGAATGATGTGTAATATCAAAACATCTCTCTATTTAAAGGGCTTTGCCAACGCTAGACTTATCATATTAATGTTTATTACAATCTATGCAAAATTAGTATAATATTGTAATGAATGGACTACCGTTAATTACCTCCATAAAACAAATTCTTTACACAGTAAAACTATTTACTTATTTTTGTGTTGTATTTGTTTTCCATTCATCGTTTATATTTCAGGCGTTACATATGATGAAAAAGAAGCGAGAAGCACCAGTCAAGATACACAAGTAGAAATTGTTGATGGTAATTATGAAAAGCTTCAGCTTGAACAGATGGACCCTCACCTTTATCAGACTACAGGGGCAGTTTCAGAGTGACAGGAGATATTGGGATCATTAATATTAAACACTTACAATTCGTATTTCAGAAAAACAATCTCTAAAAACATAGACAAATTTTATGCTTTGAACATTTGGGAAGAAAACAACGCCTGCTATCTAATCCGTTGTATTTGTCAATATCATTGTTCAATAGAATTGTTTGAAATTGAAGAAACATATCTGGCAAATAATCTTGCTTAGATTTGAAAACAAATCTCGATTCGATAAAAATGAAGATTTGAAACCATAGGCTCACAAAATCGGCAATCTATTATATATTAATATCTATTGTATGTTGCCCCTATGTTTTTATCCTTTTTTATCCATGCTAATATGTCTATTTGTAATATGTTATTATACTGAGAGGCTATTCCTAATGCTTGATCATTTGCCATTATAATACGCAATAAAAATAAAATGATTTCAAAATATTTAATATTCATTACTTGTTTCTTGATCTGAACTGTACAATTTCGCAAAATGATGTTAGTGATAAGTGATCATTTAATATTTGATATCAGGACGATCCTTGTCTCTAATATAAAATATCAAATAGAATAAAGGATATAACGCACATTTACATTTTTTTAATGTATAGTGAACTCTCGTTAATCCGTCACGATGCTTGCGATGTTTTCAAAGCGTCCGCTTAGGGAGAACTTTTGGAAGTATACTATATAAAGAGTACAGTGAACCCTTGATAATCCGAATCACAGCCTTAACCATCAAGATTACGAATTTTCCGGACTGCTGATTTATGTGTCCTTAGACGATATGTAGATTATGTACCGCAAAGGTAATTCGTTCCCTGCTATTAACCGGACAGCGAGTTTTCTGGATTATCGGGGATCCATTGTATGCATTAGCACATCACGTGACATAATACTGGAAGCGGCTTTACAAATGGGTACTATTTGCAAGGGAAAGCTGGCACTATTGAAGTGTCGCAAGATTGAAAGCGAATCTATTGTGACGTCACTATTTCATGACGCCATTATAACGTTGCGCTTCCACCAAGACGTCAAGATGGCAAACAGGATTTGGTGTATGGGGAAGGAAACAAGTTTTGCTTCTCCACATAAGAAGTTCACTAGGTCTTGACTGATGTACTTTCAATCTTCATGAAAACAAATCTCGTTTATAGAAACAGATTTCTGCGACAATTGATGTGCTGTACTTGTAATGTAAGGAAATGAAAATATCCCTGAAATCAAAAGGGGTCATACACATGAAAGGGTGATGAACTAGACCCATAAGCCCATTTGCCTGGTTGATAGGGCACTATTGCCTCACTGTCTCGTGTTAGGATAGTGTCCTCGCCGATTCCATTCCTCGACAATACTGTGAGGCAATAGTGCCCTCTCCTTTCTGAAGCGGTTTTAATTTTTAAAATGGGGAATGTAAAACGAGATAGATAATTTTGTAGATTCGCAAAAGTTATACATGCAACTTACCGTTAATGCTACAATTATCATCACCTTCTGAACAATTTGATTAGAATAAATTAAATGTAATTTTCATAGCACGGGTCGTCTTATGTTTCCCGCTGTCGTCCTGAATACCGCGCGGTTGAGCCAGAAAGCAAAACAGTAATGATATATAACACTGGGAATCTTGCACATATTTGGTGTTGTAACCTCATCTTTATTTAGTACTTCATGTAATTAACAATGCATTATCCTTTTGCAGAAGGGCTCTCATTCAAATTACCATATTTATTAATTATAATTTTGCACACAAAACTAATTTATTTTATAACACACTCTTTTACAACTGATTCATTTACATTCATTCCACATTATGTTAAAATTTTGTTTTATACCTAAAGTGGTAATCCTGTTATATCATTAATCATTAAATGAACTTCTTCTTATTTCATTGTTGTTTCGCCAAATCAGTATTTTACAAATATAGCGAAGCGTAAATGTTGAATAACCTTACAGAAGCTGGAGTTTTAAATAACATAATCATAATTTTATTTAAATAAAATTTTCGATGAAATTCTATCGACAGTATATTGCAATGTTGTGTTCAATCTGTTTCAAGGCGTATTTTAGGTCATCACAGAAATTCATCATTACTGATTTCAATTCAGAATATTTTGTAAGCAAACCCTAGAAAGTCAAATTAGGGTTAAAAGTGGAAGTTTTCAAGTTGATATATAATAAAATACAACACACATCTTATGATTTCGGCTTTATTTTGTAGATATTGAACGATAAATTATTATTAAACTTACCGATATATTTAGGCATACAAAAGTCTACGGAAGATACTTTTATGACTACATTATATGCCAATGTCGTGTCCGGTCTTTGAACTCACGATCTATAACAGTCAATGGTCTTATACCACTGGGTAACATACACATTCTCAGAAACAGGACGTATGCTATCTTTATTAGAATTTGAGGTTATGATCTGGGCGATAGCTAGCTTCATGTGTCATACCGTGTAATCATACTTCATCCTTCATCCCTGTAGTTTCCTTCCGATGTCGTTGTCAGTCAGCTTTAGCCGGTTTAATAAGAGGTATCCGTCATTGTCGTAGAGTTTCTTATTAACCCTTTACAGGGTTTGAAGGAGACATGATAGTTGGGGAAAGGATGGAGACGTTTATTTTAGTACTTGGGCATATGCATGGCTGAGCATTGGTAACTAAGACACATATTTGTAAGCAGCCATGTTTGGTAAATAATTCTTGTGAAGAACCCATTATCGTGAAGAACCCATTTCCATGAAAAACACATTATTGTAAAGAGCACATTATCGTGAAGATTCCATTATCGTGTAGAGAACCAATATTCATGAAGAACCCATATTGTAAAGGACCCATTTTCGTGAAGAACCCGTTATCGTGCTTTTGACTGGCGCGACATACAAAATGCGATTTTTTTTAATTTTGCGTGTGTAGAAAAATGAAACTTACCAAATATATCAATATTCTCATTTTTAAGTTTTTAGAAGTAAATTGCACGTTAAGCTTTAAACAGTCGAATTGCAGTAAATCTTACATCTCAAGATTGACATTAGTCTTTGAATAGATGTTAAGTAGTACATACGAATGATAAACATTATAACCGCGCTGATTCGATCTTCAGATACCTTAAATATTTTACAATAACCTTTGTAATAGCAAAAATATGCCGCAAACATCGCCGGCACAACATTTGTCAATAATATATCGGTCCACCAAGCGATATGGTATTCCGAAGTGCTTAATTGTAGTTCGACCACCATGAATAAAGGTGATTTAAACTAACATTACCAAGATCTATTTGATGATATGGAGGTTTGACGCGGGAATGAATCCAATGATTGATCAATATTCAATTATCATTTAATAATAAAGGTTTTAATTTTAGTTTCCCTGAAATGTAAGTCTTTGCTCATATTTTTCTCAATGTCACTCTAAATCCGAATATTCATTGTAAACAGGAACTACATTTACAGTTATTTTATTTAATGAATATTGCCTGGTGTACTGTGAAGTATTTATATCACTGAGAAGAGGGATGTCGACACTGGGACAATGTAATAAGAAATGTATGGACGACCCTTCCCGCCTTGTGAAGCATGGCAAGGTAGGAAGAGCATGGTAAACGTTGGGTTTTCTATTTATGCATTAGTGAAACACTCGACCATTGCCAGTAAATTAGCTGAACAATAGGTTAATTAAGTACTGATGCTATTATATGATACGGATGACCGATCAATTTATGAACTCTTGTTAAACTGAAATTATGAATGGTGATTGCTAGACGAATTAATGTTTCATTACCCGCAAAATACGGTAGTTGATATTTAATTCCACGATAATTGAGTTGGTTTTTAGTACTCCAATATTTGTGAAATATATATATATAGGATCTTACATGAATATTCATTTCATATGAAATTTTAGAAAACAGTCTAAGAAGTTTTTATTTTTGCGAGCCTTGTAATGAGCACAAATGTGGTGTTCAAACTAATGTTAAAAATCCCATAGAAATTGCCCATAGCCCTATTTTCTTGCAACTTTGCATATCGAAATTGCTACTAGTTGTTCCTTTAGAATGATACTACTTTTTCCTTTTGTGATTTTAAAAAGGCCAAAAGGGCATTAATTCCTCGCATTCATTTTCATTAAAACTACCTGTGCAAACATGCCAAAATCGGTTAAGCTTTGATAAATATTCTGCATGTTTTATTCGTAGTTCATTTGAGTAGATCGTATGCTTTATATTTAAGTCATTTCTTTTAAATTTTTAACGGAAAACTATGTTTCAAATAAAAAAAACTTAACGAAAAATTTACACTTTTGGGGAAAAAAACGAAAACGAACATTGTTCTGTGTCATCTCATTTCACCCTGTTACGGGTTTTGTCCACAGTTTCACCAGCATTGAAAAACTCTTATGGAATTTTCTGTCTATATGTAAATTGGTTTCGAAATTTAAATCCGGAAAGACGAGTGAATTGAAAATAGACAGTGCAGTTAGCAATGGACCACTTTTTGTTTGTATATCTATCATTATACTAGCCGAGAACGGGTGCATTCAGGTTTTTTTTAAATTATTTTTTTTAATTTTTGTCTTGTGTAAGTGAAGGTCAGCCTATAACACTTATTGAATAGCCACCTACTTCCTGGTTGGGGATTTAGCCATTACATACCTTATAAACATATAGACATGTACACTGGATCATGTGTTCACTATTGGGAGTTATTCCTTATGTTGATGTTGGCTGTATCGTCACGATCCGAAAGTAAGCTCACTTTTCTATTAATATGTACGATTTGTCTGCTAAACATTTACAAACTTTAACTAACCTTTTGAAGGAATCGCACCGAGTTAATGGTATAATAACCAACAGATATGGTGTCTGACCCAACGAAGCAAGCTAAGCAAACTGAGTACCACTGACTTATCTAACACTATATATAACCATAATTTACTTCCTCTGTTCTTCTTTAGATTTCCCAGATCTTAACCTGATACTATCAAACCACCGTTCATAGATTTTTTCCTTCTATTTATTCTGATTCAAGGTAGAATAACCGGAAATATACATTCTTGTAAGATGTCATCACAAGCATCAAACTCATATGTAGTAATGCACGGTTAAACTAACTGAGCTAAAGACGCATGTTTCGTCTAAAAGATGGATATTGTAGTCAGCACTATTTACACGATACATAGAATATCTTAAATGAGTGACTATGTGCTATGCAATTTATCAAACGAAATCAATATTTTTTAAAATAAAATCACTTGACTAGTTCATATACATTTTTTATGTAGTTACCAGAGTAAGATTATATTTATCACATAACTTTTATTAATAGAAATATAAGTAAGTAAACTTTACATTTCGTCTCTATTTAAAACATTAGAAATCCGGTTCGGATGTGATGTTTCCGTCTACTGAGACAATCATGCGACGTCATATATAAATCATGACCTCAAACCTACGTGTGACGTCATAATAGTGTTATTACACATGTGTCGTGTAACATGGCTGGGCGGGTCAGTTACATGTATGTGATGAATTATTATCTAAAAAAATCAGTTTACTAATCCGAATTATATGATGCATACGATTGAATGTTATTGCGTTGCCTGAAACGTAAAGATAGACGTGATCATCGGAATACAATTTCAAGCCTATTTCTGTAATTATGCTTACTTATGAACAATATATGTTCGTGTGAAAGCTGAATTGTTATGGTTTTCGTTATCCTTTTTGAAACTCTTAAAGCCATTTTCAACCTTTTTTAGCATTCACACTGACATGGTTTATATAATACTTAAAAAAATCGGCAATATGCTGTTACAATTACAAATTAATAAAAACCAATACCTTTGCTTGAAAAACCCTTTGGTGGATATCAACAAAATGGCGATGGATTAACTCAAACATTGAAAATATGCGTATATTGTAATGTAGGATGGTTTGTTTCATATGTGATATAACCTAATAATCTTATTGAATAAGTCAAATGCCGAGATTGACACATTTTGTATTAGCCCCAGATAAATCTATCGAATCAATTTCGACGTTTTACATATCTGTCGCTACCGTGGTCGCCGGGAACATATTGTAAACCTAGCATTAGAAAGTAAGCTCGTATTCATTCGACTCCCTGTGTTTGGAGCCGGGTTAAACTGTTTGTGATATAACGCCAACTTTTTTTTTTATCTCCAAGCCGTTTCGTAACGATAATCAAATTTCATCGTCTTACTTTTTCTGCCAAGTGTAATATAATTTGGAGTATCTTATTTTAAAATCTTTATTCTGGTTACTTTTGTATTGTTTTTTATGGCAAAATACATCCTTTTTCGTTGAATAAATTATTCAATTATATTTTATTTCAATAAATACGTCAATTGAGAGACTTTGAAATACCAAGTATAATATTACATTTTCCATTAAAGACGCTGTGTCTTACTCACATTTATATGTACTTAAATAATCACAGGCTATGCCCTTTTGTATTAATATGCCACATACTAAAGAAGACGTGAAGCCATTTTACACGGTTATATATAGAAACATTAAATCCATGACTTAAGAATCGGTGCATAAACTGGTTTTATATTTCCTCTAGTGTACACGTATGCAAACAAACTATTGAAAACTATTAAACATTTGTCAATAAACTGTTACGTCCTTGGTGTAGACTCGCCTTTGTCACTGTATGAACAGATAGCCATGTTAGCAAGACCAAGCTTAAGATATTGGGAGTTATTTCTCATCCTGATGTTTTCTGTGTCGTCACGATCGGAAAGTAAGTTCATTATTTATTATTCTATCTTTATTGTTACACATTTCAATGTCCACAAACATATAATGATATGTGTTTCAGTCATATATTTACATCACCACTGCACAATACCTATAAGTTGCTACCAAGCCCAATGTGTGATATTTTCCAGTATAAACTTTGGCAGTTATGCTCATGCGTAATAATACTACAATCAGAGTTAAAAAGGTCAAGAAATGACTGGGTTTTACGTCAGTACGATAATTCAATCAATGATATAACATATTCTGGAAATGGATCAATATGGAAATATATTCTTTTCGAAATATTTGAAATTGATTGAAATGTTGTACTTATCGTTGTATATTCCGTTTGTTATGTACTGTTATTATTTAGTTCGTTGTCCGTGGCAACACATCGGAAGTTAACGCGCACAATTCGCTATGCTTAATCACCCAATGTATGTTACACACCAATGCATGTCAAAAATATGACAACCAATGCTTGAATATCTGAAAACGGCAACATAAACACTTTACGGGAACAGTTCATACAGATTTTTTTTTATTAGAAAATAATTTTCTAATATGGAAGATAAATACGAGGATTTTCCAGATACAAAAACGAGATAGGTAAAGTACAATTTATCGTCGATTAGTCCCACCTGCCTGTGATTACGTCGTCGCGAAACTCATGTCAAATAATCACCGGATGGTGTATCTTATCGAAGGTAAATCGTACTTTACTCACTTAGTTTTGGTATCCCGAAACCCCCTTATTGTTGCTATTGATACTTCGTTCCATATTCTGATATTCAGTTTCCGGTGTATTAAATCTATACTCAATTTATTATCTTTAGTTATGTTTATTTGTTTACATAATCCGCCTGATATCCCGTTACTTCGCCCATATGATATTTTGCATTAATCCATCGTGACGTCAAGACAGACACAATGAAATGACATCAGGGAAATGTGACGTGACGTCAGTATTCAAGGACATAGGGACAAAATATTTGGCTAAACTGGAATTTGAAATTTATAAAAAGGCACATATGAAGTATACAAACATGCAAAGTACACGCACGCGCACACACACACATACACCCTCCTTCACCCTCACACACACACAAACACACCCTCCCTCCCTCACATACACACACACCATTACATGCACCATAATATAATTAGTACATATGATAATTTTATTATACATCATTTGTATGTCCACTTCATAAAATGGACTCCGCTGGATTATTAATTTCATTGCTTTTATTGTGAAGTAAAAAGACTTTGAAAAATAATAAGTACCTTAAATTTGTGCTCATAAAATATAATAAAAAGCTGTATGAATCTCGTCAAGCCGTTCTCGCCAGTCGAAAGATATGCATGCATATGTAGTATTTGCGATTGAGTGCTTTCTAACTTAATGTGTAATGGTCAAGGTAATCATACAGTATTACATCAATGTTAGGACGAGTTCGGTGAATCACTTTTCCATGATCATAACATGAGAACATGTAAAAGAATTTATATTTTCTTTACTTTTAGTTAATTTGGCTTTAACTGGAACTACAAGGCAGTCGTCAAACCAGGAAGTACATAGATGGGGAGCACAACAAGGTATAGACGATTGCACCAACCAAAACATAGTGAGTAACTGTACTCACACCAAGTCTTGTCAGTATAAAGAAGCCTGGTGGCATGTGGATTTAGGACTGACGATGACGATACAGAACATTACCATATACTACAGATGTGGGTGATGAGGTATAATCGACATTTAAACATAATATTATTCAGAGTCAATGCGATAATACGTGCATGTGTAGTACGTGCATCCTTACCATGTAAATTGTGGTTCAATATCTTTTTCTATAAAGCTATCAAACTGCAGCTAAATAAACTCTATGGACCACCATAGTGTAGGTAATAATGTTTAACAAATTCATTCAAACATGTGGAGTTGATATAGTGAATATGTGATCTGATCAAGATATAATTTCCAAGCAATTTTTTTTTTAAATATTATCGCCTTCTTTTGAGGGCACTATGGTCTTAAAGGGACAATTCAGTGAGGCTAATTCGTTACATAACCCCGAAGCAAAATATGACATAAATGTATTGTTCCACATTCCTTATGAAACATAATACATGAAATAGTGACAAATTTCACAACATTATTAATTATTTTGATTAATACTATTGAAATTCTAAATCGTTGATCAATACTATTAGGAAGGTACAACATGTACGCAGTACCCTTTCCCGAGTCAAACAAATAAACGTTAAACAAATGCAATACATAAACACTGAGGAGTTAATGAAAATATTTTTAAACAAGAACATGCATCTAATAATGTTAACACAACTGTAGCAGCGTTTGGAGTAGTTCTAGACAAAAAAATCTTTACTACACAGGCAAGGGTAAGGGTTCGGCATACAAGGCTATGTGAAATGGCGATTGAACATTTCACATACATTTGACTACAGTGGGCTTTTCTGACATATCAAAGTTAAACCAACTAATCTAATTTCCATTAGAACTGGTTTGTTTCCGAAATATGTGCAAGTTTTAATGTGTTCTTAGACCGAATTGTCCCTTTAAAGTGTTGTCGAGGCATGGCATATTACTCGAGCCGGAGGCGAGGGTATTATGCTATCACAAAACAACAGTATAAAACCAAAAGAAGGTTATCATGTTTTAGTACATAAAGAATGGAAAAAATGACAGGACAAACAATTACGTACGATCACTAATAACAATTTATTTAAACGAGTGCGGCCACGTCTAACGTTATGGTAAAATATCATGGTCGGAAGCATTTAGATACATTTTTCCACACAGAAATCTTTGAAAATACTCACTGCATATTTCGTTGCTTACTCAGTTCAATTTGCTAGTTTGTTCCTTGTGAACTAAACCATGACATTTGTGTTTTGCAAAACGTAATCCGTATACAGCTTGTTTGCCAGTGAACAGAGCAAATAACGATAGTGACGTCATTTTAGTCAATTTTACGTAACAAAAAACGCGCGAAACTATAGTCCCGCAGGAAACCATATGGCTAAATAGTCCCCGAGGACTGAGTCAATGAAAACACGAGAAACAGTCACGTTATGTACTAATGTAAAGTGTAATAGCATGTTATACAAATTTGTACAATGTATTAAGGCCTGTCAAACTGTTAGCATTTTCCCCGTGTAATGTTCAAATGAATACTATATCGACAAGGTATAGTTTTGAGTACAAATGACATAATATCGCCGATTTTTTACAGATAAGAAATAGCGAAAATCATATCAAAGGCCCATTGTTATTAGTTGATACTGTATCATTATTTTTAATAATAAATAATATTTTATCATTTGTATGTTTTCATTGGAAATTCTGAATATCATTTTAGGTACTAAATCTATGTAACGAAATCCACCATCGTGCTACCAAAGAATAATCTCTGTTTTAATAACAACAGCAGTTTATGGACTGATGTCACCTTAAACCCGACACATGTATGTCCGAATGGAGAGTAACACCTAAACACGTGTATAGCATGATTGACACAAACTATAACGATTACATGTATTATATTAACACATATAATTTTATTTTCTTAAAAGGTAATTCTGAATATCGCTTTGGTGGTTACACACTGTCCGTATCAAACTCTATCACTATTCCACCACAAGGAACTCTCTGTTATAAGGATAACAGCAGTTTAATGACTGAAGTCAACTTAAACCCGACACATGAGTGCCCGAGTGTAGCTCGGTACGTCACTGTCTACAATAAGAGAGAAACACCTCCTATACGTGACTGGTATGATCCCTACGCTGTTCTGGAACTGTGTGAGGTGCAGGTTTTCGGTAAGAACATTTTAAGAGCTGTTTTGTCATGAATATCGATAGATGCATGTGAGATTGCTAATTGACACTCGATTTTAAAATTATATCACAATTTACGTATGTTGATAAAAACATATAAAACACGTATACATATTCTATATCATATAATAATGTCACAAAGCGTAATACACACTTATTGTTGCCATAGGCACTAACAACTTGACAATCTTCCTTTATATTTTTTCAGGATGTCCGTTGGGAAATTATGGTTCAGGCCATTGTAACAACAGTTGCCCTGGCAGCTGTTTCGGAGGAAACTGTAATCCCACATCTGGATCCTGCTTATGTATGATTGATTATAAATAATGACATAAAAAATACAAGGAGCGTAAAAGTCCCTTCCCCACCGTTATGTTTACTCAATCGTAGCTTGACAATTCACCAATAGTGTATTTCGCTATAAATAATTAAAGATGTCGAACATCTATTGGATAGAAAGGATATTTTCTCCACGTGCAATTTGAAATACAATGAATTAAAGTTAATATCTAGTTTTACCAAATTTTAGAATTGATCAGCTCGGACATTTAATAGAATACAGATGCGTAATAGCATGGAAATGTTGCAATAATTAAATCTTGCTTGTAGCGATCATTTTCAATGGCTAAACATTCATTGTATAATCTTATAACGTAAAAAAACTAGCTTTGCCATTTTAATAACACCTTATTGGCCGAAACAATGGTGTAGACAAAACACATAAAGAAAGTTTGGAATTTCATAAGGATACATTGCAATTATAAGGAATAACTTAAATTAATACATTGTTTTTATGTTATGGAGGTTTAAGTTATATAATATATTGAATATTTCAACCACTGCATATATTGAATATTTCAACCACTGCATCACTCTTTTTACATTATTCAATCATGTCGCTTTGTCGCGTTGTGGCGATGTCGCATTGGCACCTCACCAGTGGAACAATGCGAAATGGCAGAAATCACCTACCATAATTGTATCCAATAACACAATGCATAGAATAATCAAATTCTTTTAAAGTTGTATTGCTGCTAATTTCACTGTAACGATATGTAACTTAAACATTTGATATTTAAACATTGACATGTAACTTGATGGTTTAGCTCCCAAAAAGCATACGTCGGCCTATAAGAGAGCCGAAATCTAGGAATCATATATTCCTGGTTTTGAATAAAGCGCCTTCAATCACCGCCATGTTCAGTGACTTCGGGTTTTGTCGGATTCCTAATCGTATCACGTGACTGACGTTCGACACGACCTGCACGTGGTGAGCGAGGTAACTAGCGTAAGCACACATGTGTTTGTTTACGTTTTCCTTCTGGCCTATATGAGCAAATCATGCTGGTATATGTCCACAGATTGAGTATTTGAAACATCCAATTTACACATTACCGAAAAATGTTTGTGTATCAAAATTGTAATGTGCGAGCATTATTTTCTTTGTAAATAGAGTCTGATGAGGTCGACCACATCTCTTGGTTTCACAACTCTCGTTTTACTTCGAGATTGTCGCGACGATGTTCGGAAGAGTTCGGAATGATTCGGCATCTTTCGAGCCTATTTTTCACGTGTGCACGCTAATTTTTTTTTACTTTTATAATTAAAGATACTCCCAGTGCTGCAACTTTATAAAAAGTGGTAAAATTAGAAAGTTTAATCCTCAGGCAGACGGAGAAAAATACGTATAACACTTAAACAGTTTTCACTATGACCAAAAGAGCGAAAGTTATAGACCATACAACTTTAAGTATTTACTTATCTGTTGATCTCAATAAAGAAGTTGGAATCATCAAAGCCGTTGCAATAATGAATATGTCTTCAATCCATTCAATCAAACAAAGAGAAGCTAGAAGACATCACTTACCTTTGTATAAACTAATTCAATCATAGAAATACTTCCTTTGGCAGTTATTTAATTAGCAATGATTTTAAAGTAACATATACAAAAATGATAAGATAATTCATTAATGAGTTTTCCTTCAGACTGCTTCAATGGAAAACACGGGGAATTGTGCCAGCTTGATTGTTCTGCAAACTGTAAAGACCAAACGTGTATGAAGAACAACGGATCATGTTTAGGTAATCACATATTTTTGTTTTACCATTAAAACGAATTCTCCCTTTATAGCAATATATGACTGTTTATTGATGGTGTCTCTTAAATAGAATATCAGATAATTTAAGACAGATACAATGTGTCAATCATTAGTGCGTAACGCCAACCAAAAAAATGATAAAAACAAATTAATTGATTTCTCTTTTGTTCAAATGATACATTAATCTTTTTTCTACTTTTTTCACTCATAATGTTATTCCCAAAGTGTCCTAATGGCAAGTATGGCGAGTTGTGTGTGAGGGCTTGTTCTAACAACTGTAAATCATGACCCTAAAAGTAAGATAGCAGAGTAAATGATTATATATTGCCTGAACTGAAATGACAATATGGTCAGTTAAACAATTTGACCGGACATGCGATATTGACGCGATACGCAAAGCATCAACTTATTTTTAACCGCATTATTTACATTTTAAAATTATTTGTTCGCCATTTTATATCCGAAATTTTAATGATACGTTTTCGTTGTTTTAATAGAAATAGGAAAACTAGTTATCAATATGACTTCAACTTAATAACACGATAATCAAATAATAATAACCTCTTTGTCTCAGAAAAATAAGATGGATGTCTGGTGACTAACGAATAGTTAAAATGATAGTGATATTGTGGATAATTTGCATATGTTACAGCAGTTACATTTGAAAAATACTGATATGCGCATCGAGAGAAAAAAACTACCAACAAAACAAAGCTATAAATTAAACGAATTTAAATAGTCATGTGCCACTCCAGGTTTATTTATTCTCGTATATGTCATGTGTATTACAGTTATAGTTATACTTGTAAAATTAATGGATTTTGAATATGTGATTTTACAGAAAAATATATTATGTTTTCAAAGTATATTATCCTAACAAATTAAAATAATTGCTGTTTTTGATTTGCGACTCGCGTGTTGGTCCTATTCTTACTGCAAACTCTACTGAATATATCTTCTTATCATTATGAATAAGATCAAAATTCATGCAGCAATTTTACTTTGACAGGGTAATTAACTTTGAAAAATAATGCGTTAAGATCTTATTTAGTAGATTGTCTATAAATGCAAATAATTGGCTTTAATGGGAGCTTAACCTTTTATCAAAACTGTTTTTGTTAATTTAGAGTGTGCTTCAGGACTGTATGGATCTGACTGTACCCAGTCGTGTCCACCTAACTGCCTGAATGTCTGTAACAAGACCACAGGAAAGTGCACAGGTATCTAGGGAGCATGTATTGAGTAGATACATTTAATTAGGTAGCGTAATTGTTAAAACACTTGCTTTTCATCTATTTGAACCCCGACATTGACGGAAAAGGGTTTGGGGTCCGCTCATGCGGGGGTTATCCTTGTAAAGCAATTTCCTCCCACAGCAACCAGCGCGCTTGGATCCGGATCATCGAAGATTATTTTATAACTTATGTGCAATTGGTGTAAAACAAATCAAGTTAAAAACCAAGAGAAACCTTTAACAAATATGAATTATTGAATGTTTTGTTGTTTACTCTCAATTTACTCATTAACAATTTCATTGTCTTTTTGAAAGTGTATTTATTTAACACTTTTCTTGTTCTATTTGCTATCCTCTCTAGCATGTATTCCTGGATTTTACAACAGTAACTGCACTCAAGTATGTTCTGGGAATTGTAAGGAGAAAGTATGTTCACAAGATACTGGGTTTTGCATAGGTATAGTATGATACTATTTATATTATTTAATATCAAACTTCAGTTGATTATTGTTATAAACTTACTTTCTTGTCTTTGTATCATTTATTTTTTGCATTTCAGATTGTGAAGATGGTTACTTTGGTCCATTATGTTCTCCTTGTTCGACTGGGTGTATCGATCCAGTCTGTAACAAAACCTCTGGAAATTGTGTTGGTACGTTTGAAAAATAATTTGCAAAGATTCTGAAATATCTGTCAAAACAAGTCTAAATGTAGGGTAAACTGGTAAATAAGGTTATGTGTTTTTAGACTAAATTTATGAATTAAAACACAAGTAAAGGTGTATTATAGCATACAACAGTGGTGTTACATAATTGTAATTTAATTTCTATGTACGCCTCAGTTATGGTCAGTTTTATACACCAGCTTTTGTATTTGAAAACACATGTACTATATATTTGTAGAATGTAAGTCCTTGTTTCACGGCAGTAGGTGTGGACAAAGCTGTCCATCTAATTGTCAGGACGGCATATGTTCCAAGGATTCCGGATACTGTAAAGGTAGCATTCAGTTTTTTAAATTCAAATAATTATTTCATATTGATGGAATTTAGTATGATACGTTTACACTAAGAATGCTGAAATAATGCATACTTTGTACATTTTATCATGTTCTTATTTTGCTATGGATTAATAACATGAAAACAACGTTTTAATTTCAAAGGCTGTGATCACGGATTTTACGGTGATGAATGTTATCTGGTATGCCCCATACAATGTAAAAACCAAATTTGTGACCAGAGCTCAGGAGCTTGTGCAGGTATTTCGGTATCCACTCATATAATTAAGTCATTTAATTCACTGATCGTGCGAAGATTGAGATCCTTTTTTGAAACCATTTGATACAAAAGAAAGTGTGTAAAGTTCATAAGATATTCATGTATATTAATGAATATAATCGGGGATAACAAATGTCTTTAGATATATGCTTATTATATTTCATTTTCTCGTCATGAATTCACAAAAGTCTGCCTTAATTAATAAACTATTTTTTTCTATTTTAAAATCTAGATAAAAAATCAGATAAACCAAAAACAGATACCATTCTTCCAGAAAATAAATTTTGTTTATTTTATAACCTGGTAGAGTGTATACCTGGCGTTTATGGATCAGACTGTACTCAACCCTGTCCGAATAGTTGTCAAGACACTTGTGACAAAAACAGTGGGATCTGTACAGGTACAGTTTTCACTTTCACCTGATACGCTTACGTCGGTTTTGGTTTGGGTACAAATACATATCTAAAATGGTTTGAAGTATAACATTCTTTAGTTGATCTCTTCGAATTCACTGACACATACACTACTTGTTGGTTCGAGACATTTATTTATAAATGTTTGCTAATGTATTTCTTTTTCCAAGGAAATTCGTTAAAATGGTTTTTATTTATAATTTTGTTAGCCCATTGACTATAGTTGGCGAAATCTATATTTTGTCAACTCATCGGTGGCTTACTAGAAAGTTATAAAATTCTTACATGAAGAATATGTGTCTAATATTTCTACATTATCATTCATCAGTATGCATGCCGATTTTGATTTGTTTGTAGATTGTGTGAATGGGACGTACGGACTGACGTGTGACCGAACTTGTCCAAGTCAATGTTTGAACGGCAGATGCATACAACTACATGGCAAATGTCAAGGTTGGTAACTTAGTAAAAAGTACAATTTCATTGTGTTCACAACCTACCTAGCTAAAGGAAGTCATTTACAACAAATGAAAAGATGAAACAAGATATATTTTAGCATTTTGGAGTAAAGATTCTTTTTCACATTTTGTTGTGACAAAATAAATTCATACAAAATGGGTATTTTGGTGACAGGTTGTATCGGTGGTTTCCATGGAGACACTTGTACCAAGACCTGTCCTGACAACTGTAAACTAACCACGTGTCTCCAGGAAAATGGCCACTGTTTAGGTAAGTGATGTAATGTATGTTAAATTATAAAATTATTTTTAGTTGTTCAAATTCGACACGTTAATAGACGTCAGGAGTTTTATGTTCTCGTAATACTACTTATCCCGTAATGTAATGAACGTGTTTTGTTTTTGTCATTACTATGTACCGTGTAATTCATTTTGCATTCAAGGATGTAAATCAGGATACTTCAATGACCATTGTGATAGACGCTGTCCATCTACCTGTACTGGTGCCACGTGTGATCAATATACGGGTTCATGTTCTAGTAAGTTTCAAATGGCCTCCTTATTGAAGAAAGCAAAAATAAATATTAAAGTAAGAGCTGTGAAAAAATATGTCATTTAATTGAAAATATCATAATATTAGATTTACTTTTACGTTTTTTTCATCATACTGACAAAAGAATGAATATTTATGGCCGCCGATTATGGATTTTGGAGATTAAGTACATGTGTATTCATGAGCGCATTCTATACATTAAAACACTATAAATTTTATGCATACATTGTGTCTGCATATCCAGAGCCATATTTAGTAACGTACGTGTCTGATTACGATTGGTTTGTTTTATTGTTAAACATGAAGCAATAAAAAACAAATAGAAACATTTCACTCCTTTAACCATGTGTTTTATGTATCGTTTTAATATGTTATTTTATATTAAACTTTATTGGTGCTGTTTGCAAGTAACATTTCTATATATTAAAAAAACCTTAGTAATGTGATTTGATAAAATGGTACTAAAGTGACAACAATGTGTAACATCATACAGTAAATACCTTACTGGAAATCGTGGGAATAAATTCATTTCATCCGCAATCAAATAGGATTATACAAAAGTTTAGATTAATCATAAATTGATCAATTACATTATGCATTAGATTTCCATGCCTTCTCCATCAAAGCATGCAGACGATTGATTTGTCTGTGTTTAACATCGTCCCGATAACCTAAGTACGTGTAAGGATAGGGCTTACACATTGAATGCTAAGTGAATGGATGAGAAAGAAACATAATCAAATCACACACCTAGCCGTCGAATAATGGTCGCTCAAACGATTAAACTTCTATCATAATATGTTTAAAACAAAACCAGCATTGTCATTCAAATGTTAATGATATATTCCCGACCTACGTTGATTAACGGTATAAATATAGACATATAGGGGTTTTCAATACGTTCCAAATCTTTCGCCTATTCATAAATCAACACTTTGTATATGGAGTCTTATTGTGCTTAAGTTATTCATCCCTGAAGTCTCATAATGGACTGGTCTGGTCCTTGATTTAAAAGAGCCTAAATGTGTCTTTAGGGGTGAATGAGCAAATGGAAACCGTCGTATTAACGATCATAATCTTACATACGAATTGTGATATAAAATAAATCCGGATACTTGTGCTGTCTGTTCAATACATTCAGATCGAGAGATTTCCGGACTATCGGCGTCTTGATTTTCGAAGATCCACTGTAGTTATATATATAATTGTAAACATAATCATAGTATCGTAGTGATATATTCACTCACTTTGGTAAAATTTATTGAAATAATGGATGGTCTACATGTCAATGAAACGTCATTTTTAAAATATCAATAAGTATATTTGTTAAGTAAAGTTATATGTACTCTTAAGTATATTATAAAATATGTTACCTAGATTACTATATTTACATTTGCTATCAAATTATGAATATGTCAACGATATCAAAAATGAATTGTTGTATTTGGAATTGCAGATAGTCTCGAAACTGATTCAGATGGTATCAATATAAGTACAACCGGAGTTGGAGCAGGATTGGGCGTGGTTGTTGTGGTTCTGATCATAGTGATCGTTGTGTTGGTCAGACGTCTCTCGAAGAACCAATCAGACATCAAGACCGCACGTCACGTGACAGCTATATAAAAAACAAGACAACAGCCGAAACACAATGCGGGTAATTAACTTCATTCGAGAATGATATGTACGTTTGTTCACAATATGACCGTTTACTTTCAAACAGACAGACAGCCGAAAGATTCAGTGAGTCACAATTTAAATGCATAATGTACATGGTTCCGACAACATATTTTAATTTAGTCTGAAACAGTATTTTGTTAAAAACAAAATAAGAATAAGTACGTCCTCGTTGGTTGGCAAGACAAAGAAAGACAAGAAAAAATAAAGTCTTTATTAGAATAGCCTTAGACTAATTCGTAATCTTGGAGCATGATATCCTTTGTGTTATACTATTCTCACCTGTGGATAGCATGTACGTTAACTGATCATGATAACAGGATTAGCATGCACTCCACTCTATATGTAGCATGACAATGACAAAGTAACACAGGTGATTTGTTTAATATAATCATCACAATTAGGTCATTCGATAGTCTACCGACAGTGGTGTTCAATACGGGTGTTTAGAGATACCACAACGACGTAAGTAAAATACCATTAAAAATTTCCACATCCTGGCGACGCCACAAAAAGCATGTCAAAATATTTATTCACGTCTTTTTAGTATCTCGAATTCAATGTATTAACCTGAATCATTTTTGGTCGTCGTCTGTTTTCCGGAATAGTTTTTCCTTCATATCAATTTCGACACATACTATCAATACAGTGTGCTCTTTACATCAAACAATGTTGAAAATACGTTTTGGTTTTGCAGGTGACGTTTTGTTGTATATATTTTCAGATACAACATACGACGAAATAGGAGGCCTTAGAACGGACAATACAGATGGTGACCGGTACCAACAACTGGACGCTCTGAGTAGAGAACCAGCACACGCTTACGAAACTGTTCTCAAGACAACTGTGCAGTAAATCATGTTAAGAGAGTTGCATGACATATCAATTAAATATTTTACAGAAAACGATGATGAAATTCGAAGTGATTTTAAATCATTATACTCATTACCTGACTCTCTTTATAAATGTACAACAAATTGCTAGAAAATAATTACGAATTCTCAGGAACTGTTGGACCAGTCAATAATTTGCCTGATAACTGTTGACGTCACAAACAGCGGCGCACCGGACCCAAATTGCTTTCGACGAATGTCTTTCCCAATAGAAGCTGCGATAAATATAATTCATGGGAAGAACGACTTCGCACGGCGTTGTATGATACATGTTTATGCAGATATTATTATATAATCATTATTCAAAAGTGAAATAAATGATATCTTTGTTGTAAAATTTAAAAAAAAGTTCTGCATCTTAGTAAGGGTTGCTTGAATAAATCGTTTCATGTTGTGGAGAAAAACATTAATTTAGAGTATACTTTAGAGGTATTTGAAATGATGTTGGCGCTCCATAACATAAAATATATTCAAGTTAATCTTTATCATTTAGTCGTATACCAAGGATTTCTTTATACAAAATAGTATCGTTTACGAAGCATTATTTTAGATATAAAATGTTTTTTTAAATCTCAGAAAGTATGTGATAACCTAAATATCCATATAGGTCTGACCTGATGATTTCTATCTAACTTATTTTAAGGAATGCAGTCTGATGACCTAGACAGATCTTGTGAGCAATCCCGCCCTTCGTTCAGTCCCCAAACACTAACAGTTAGGACAGTCCGGCAGTCATAACTCTTCAATTTGAATTTATGATTGCAACCAGCATTCTTATATATATGGTTGGTGGCGTGCTCACTACTACTGGAACATCTGGTTCTGCCATTAGTTTGTACAAATCATTTAGATATATTTCTGTATTATCTAACAAGTTTTGACTTTTGACCAGGGTTATTATGTTGTCATGGCTTATGATAGTAGACGTAATTTCACATCCAATCACATTGTGTGCTGTCAACATTCCAGTTGTTACGTTACTGTGATAGCATTAATCTGTCGTATCTAGTTATGTGAGAGATAATAAGGTCTTTATATTCGCCGGGTAATAATAATAACTTATTGTGCCTACCTGTACATAAGCTTATATTGTGAGTGAAAGCCGTTGTTAGAGTGAGGAAAATATCGTAAAATCATTGTAAATAAGGTTAGTAAATGAGATATTCTCAACTTAAATATTTACCTGTAATTGTGTATAAAGTTTTCAGGGTTGATTGTTCCATTTCCTTTTAAAGCTATCATCATTTCTGTGTATCGCACGTGAGAGAATTACTAATTACTATTAATGTAAATAATATTCCTACAATTTTTCCGTCTGAAAGTCTATACGTGAATATTCCCACCATGTTTCGGAACTCTTCTGTGCAATGGACCTCGGTTGTGTTAAAATAGCACTAGCGCCCGGCAGGAAATCACAAGGCATCCACGTAGCCCCCCCAAAGCAAACTTTACCTAACAGATCTCTAAAGCCATTGACACTGACCCTTCCATAATGGACTCAGAGATGATAGCTGATGGTAAGAGAACAGATGCTTGGTTACGTCCCCTTAATATTTTAATAAAACTCGGATAACATCTTTTAATAAGTTTTATTATATCATTTATGGTAATGTGTTTCTGAAGGTTTGAGCGAGTAAATTGTATTGTCTTGTGATCTATTCCATATGTAAATAGTCATTAAATATTTAAACTAAAACTATACTTATGGTTATTTTTGCAATATAAACTGTTAGAACAGTGGTACAGTGATAATTCATATTTCATTTAAGCTATCCAATATGCGAAACGTTGTATATGTTCATTTTGAATTGTTTTGTCCGAACAGAGATTGATACTGTATGATATTTACAGTTGTAATAATTATTTGCGCGGATTTTATTTTATCCTGCAACTGTCCCGCCTACTGACCGATATCTATAGCAATAAAAAATGCTTTATCCGTCAATACAATCACGTGAATTTGTTCCACATCTGACGGAATTTTTTTTCTAACTTGACCCACAACTTTAATACTCTGGTGAATGAAATGTCATTCAAACCCGCTAAAAAGTGACGTCACATTTACCGAAATGACGTCATTTTTACAATATCGAAATCTCGTATGGCGGCACTCTTATTTGGTTTAGTGAATGAATATTTCCCTCAGCATCAAAGAAGCGTCTCGGCTTGAGCGAACCAAGTAAATAACTGACACTTTGCTTTCGTTTTGAATGTCATAATGGTTGCAGGATAAACAGAATAAACGGTTAGTATCTTACAATACAAGGTTTATTTTGGTGCTCGATACGGAAAGCCGAGATGACTCGGCAAAGCCTCGACCTCGGCCTTCCTAAGTCTTGCACCAAAATAAACCTTGTATTGGAAGATACTGACCATGTATTCTCTATGGAATTTTTATTACTGAATATTACAATAATGCATCATAAATTACTGCATTTTTTATAAAATATTTATCAGTGACAAATAAGCCGTTGTAAAGGCAAATACATTTACATAAACAAGAAACAGAAAAAAATTAATTCCACTCCAATGAAATAAGACTTGTAATTCCACTCCAATGACGGATAACTAATGCCGGATAAACTATTGCTTTATCCGTCAATACAAAATTATTTATCCATCAATACGATCACGTGAAGTTGTTCCATATCTGGCGGAACTTTTTCTAACTTGACCAAGAGTTTTAATATTCCAGTGAATTAAATGTTGTTCAATTCTGCTAAAACGTGACATCACATTCAGCAGAATGACGTCATTTTTACGATATCGAAAATCTGGTATTGTGGTGTCGTCTTTTGCTTGGCTCATAGCAGAGGTACATGTATGTATTGTAAAGTAATTCTTTGATGTTTTTTATTAGTATTTTTATATTGTTTCATCATCTCGGCTTTCCTTAGTCTCGCACCAAAAGAAACCTTGCATTGAAAGGTACTAACGATGTATTCTCTATTTATCTCCCACAGTAGAGCGTTAAACACTCTGCGGCTAAACATGGCAAAATTGTGCGAAAGAATGAAAGTTACCATAAGAAATAATACGTTTATATTTATCATATACTAATATGGATGAACTGCTCTTGGAAAAAGAACATATTTGTTTAATGGCTTCCTGTCAATTTTAGCATAGGTTTGAAGGGGCTAATATCTCGTGTAAATATCATATTAATAAAACTGTTATTGACTTGTTTCCAGTTAGATTCGGTGATTTATCCCACGGGTGCAGGTTACATGTATGTCATTTACTCGGGTTGATAACTCAACATATCCACCCGAATATTGGTCGATAATTGTATATTTCACCGAGTGTTATGTTGAGGCGAAACTCAATAATATCTATGAATACTTTTACTATTATATTACATGTAGTAAAACTACTTGAAGGCATATGGATATAAGTGGATTCTGTTTTTTGCAATATCCAGTTAATGCTCATTTTGTTATCCTTGACTACATACTTGCCAAATTGCATTAAATTCTACTATCCTGTTATAGTACTGGCGAGCTTGCCAACGCCTGTTTTAAACATCGGGGGTACGCGCATCAAGGACGCAGATCTTGCTTCATGAACACATTTTGGGAGCCAAGAGTTAAAGATGCTCCACTGCTGTCTAAGCATAAACGAAACCCATATTTTTTTATAACCTATGTATCATAGTAGTTATATGTGTCTAATTAACACAAAAAATGCATATAAAATTTGTTTTGCTTTTGGAGCATGCACAATAAGTACTTAATTCCATATAGGACGTAGTGCTGTGGATATTTTTTGGGATGCAATTAATTATTGAATGTTATGTGAGATTTTGAAACGTGTAGTTTTGCGTTTTCGAATACAATTAAATTTCATATGTCACGCTCATTTCTATTGGTTAGATTTTTAAAGTTATTTTACCATAGACCGAAAGACTTGTACGTCACTTATTATGACGTCATAAATACAAAATATTTTCGCGGGGAATTTTAAAAGCGGGGCACAGTCACTGGCCAAACTTAATTATTTGGAAAGATAGCAATGCCCCACAACTCATTTGTTTTTTATTATAAAATAATTACAATTACAGAAATGCCTAATTAGTACCTTATTGAGTTATGTGAATTAAATTATAAGCATTATTCTCAATATATTTTGGGGTTATGAAGTCATAGACAGAAAACGGACTGACATTTTTTTCATAGACGCTTCGCGTCTATTAAGAATATCCTTCCGTTTTTTCTATGACTTCATAACCCCGAAAGATGCTGAGAATGATGCTTAAATGTAAACATATGAGACGAGTAAAAGCAGGCAAATAGGACATGAAGGAGAAATATTAAGTACTTCCTGGTTTCGTTTGTGATGTACCACTGGGGAAAGAGATGCTTTTGTGGATAAGGAGAATAATGTTTCCCAGAGAAGTATGGATTATCTTGCTCGTCCTGTGTAGCTCTGGTAGATCTGAAGGTGAGTACAGGGCTTTATATTTTGACAATTGATTTATAAATAAACTTCAGTCTGCTGGATAAGTGAAAAAGTTTACTTCCTGGTGGGTTCGATGAACATTGGGGAGTATAAAATGATGTCTGGAGTTAGGGCAAATAAGAAGAATTGATTGATGAATAATTTTTTTCAAATAAGTATGATTTGTAATGCCTTTGAGTTTAATAACTCGTACATAAAACTGAAAAAAGACAGTCCTTTGCGCGAACAAGTGCAGATATAGGGCACTGTATTTTTGTTGACAGCTAAAAATAAATAAGGACCGCCTCCCCTGTACTTAATGTGTTCCTGTGGTGAGTCACAGTGATATATATTACAGTATTTCTTTAGTGTTGCCTTGCGATATTGAAACAAATGAAAGCGTATAAGATACACTCGTTTAATTTATTTCATTTAAGCTCTTTTTCTTCTTCAATTCCCTATGCTATTTTTTACTGTAAGAATAATAGTGTGAAAGACAATGCATCGATAGAAATAACGGATCACTGGCTGTCAATCAAACGCACGTGATTTTGTGTTTTGTATTGTATATGCTACGCTATTTGCTCCGACAGTGAACGTATGTGTACGAGCTCGAGGCGTGGCTTCGTACGGTTTTGCGATCGGTCAATTAATGGCCAATTGAATTTTGTATCTCGCCTTTTAGTGCGATTAAGATAAAAAAACTCAAAATAGTTGCTTGGAATAAATTAGATCAGGATATTTGAATATTGAACTAAGTTAATAGGCGAATAGATGGGGTCGAATGCCTTTAGCATAACAAATTGACAAAGATGTGTCACAATTACAGTAGTATGCTCAATCGGAGTCACAAAATGGAAGCCACAAGAATACATGATGGCCAGTAAAGGTTAGCGAGACAAGATTATCATTATGTATTCGATTCATACTAAGATGTATGAGGGGAAATATACCTAACGAATCGAGTATTACCACAATGAACACTTTGCTTAGATAAACATTAAGTAATGTTGATATATAAATAGCTTTTTCTAATGTATGCAAAATTGTGTGTTATTTCTCACATCAATGTAATCAATATCTTATTTTATTGAAATAACAGATTTATTCAACTGATATTGCAGATAATGTTGCCTTTAATAAGCAAGCTGAACAGAATAGTGTTAATAACAAATGGGTGGCCAGTAATGCTGTGGATGGATGTCAAAATAGAGATGTATATTCAGATTGCTGTATACACACGGCAGGCGGTGAAACAGAGGCTTGGTGGCGTGTTGATTTGGGAGAGCTGATGACAGTCAACGATATCGCCATTTACTATCGAGGTAAGTTTATGTATGCGTATAATGTGGTACATAAAATCTCGTCTCTCGGAAACTCTAAGTGTAAATATGTTTGATTAAAAGTACATGTAAATAATTGCCACAGCTATTTACCGTCCTCATTACAGACCAGTATCAACATAGATTTGGCGGTTATCACCTTTACTTATCCAATACCACTGACACCCCGACAGACGGCGTGCTCTGTTACAAAGACCAGAGTAGAAACAGAGCAGACGTCCAGTTGGTGGTGACACATGAGTGTCCGTATGTAGCCCGCTACGTCACCGTCTATAACTATAGAAACGATACTACGCGTCGCAGCTGGTATAGTGAAAACGCGATTCTGGAATTGTGTGAAGTAGAGGTGTATGGTAAGTATGTAATTTTATTATGAATATGTCACTAAATGCATCTTTGGTACATGTAGATGTAAATCCCACCCATGCCAATTAGAAAAATATGAGGATGGGAGATATAGCCAAACAACCCAAGCATAGCAGAGTTGTTTGGTCTATATAATGGCATAATTCGACCCCCATCTTTGTAGCCCTGGGTATAATTTTTGAGATATATCTGATTGAATAGTTTAAGTACAAGTTTGTATTGTACTTTGATGGATATAATAGCTTTTATTGTAATTTTTACTCGTCATTTGTTAAATTGATAAATGGCATATTTCAATTTCAATCGGAGTCTGGTTTTATTTTTTAACCCAGGTTACAAACAGAGCACATCCTTTATTCGATGTAACGCTAAATACTAATTTATGTGTGTTAAACATAAATGGTTTTAGCGCTAATCGTTATTATTATTTTATATATATAACAAGGGAGACTACTTGTGATGTTTTAGCCAGGATGACAAACCCCATACGGGGTTGTCGTTCTTGGCTTAGCATTGCGCATGTGCCAGTTAGAAGAAAAACAAATTCACTGGGCGCCATGAATTTTCACTCGTGGGTCAGTGCGGAATTGTAGAAAACTGCCATCCACCCCATCCTCCTTTTTATATGTCAATACCAGGGATCTGCAATGATGGGGGCATAATTCGACCCCCATCTCTGTAGCCCTGGGTATATTTTTTTTAGATATATTTGATTGAATAGTTTAAGTACAAGTTTGTATTGTACTTTGATGGATATGATAGCTTTCATTGTAATTTTTACTCGTCATTTGTTAAATTAATAAATAGCATATTTCAATTTCAATCGGAGTCTGGTTTTATGTTTTTACCCAGGTTACAAACATAGCACATACTTTATTCGATGTAGCGCTAAAAATATTTAACAGACTGTGTATAACTGTCAAAATATGTTGAGGTATTTACCTTAATTGTTTTCATATACTGCATACTATCCAAAACCGGGAAAGCCTTTAGTGAGATAGGAAAAATGATACACCATTATGCGCAATGCATTTCCTGAGTTACATATATGTAGTGATTTACATACACTATACGGTAAGTTAGCTCTTGAATGAAAACTATTTGTTACCTCATACATAAAGTACTACGCACATTGTATCCCTTTGACAGGAAGTCCCATTGTATGACATGGACATGTTATGTCCGATAGGACTTATAATACTGATGTATAGCGATGGTCCATTTTCCGTCATGACGGAATCGAACTCTCCGTATGGTTTGTCACAACAGTCGATGCTCAGCAGCGTGTTATGGTGGTAACTGTAATTCTACAACCGGGACATGTTTCTGTAAGTGAGACTTATAATACTGAAACAGATCTTAATATTAACCTCATTTGATTCATGTTACTTCAATGTAAACATTCCAAAAAACAAGACACGTGTTGACACTTGTAAAAACTCCATCGACTGAAAAATAACTGCAAACAGATACATGAATGCTAAACATTAACAAGTTAGATACTTCATTTGTAGCTGAAAGTAGAGAATAAGCAACACATATGCGATGGTTAATATTTTTTTACAGATTGTTTTCCCGGGACGTATGGCGAATTCTGCAACATTGAATGTCCAGCTAACTGCAAAACCAACTCTTGTGAGAAAGATTCTGGGTTTTGTTTCGGTATGTCCTGTTAAATGATTGGTTAAGTACTGGGTTGTACTATATTATAGGGTCAATATGTAATCTGTCACAATTAAACGCTGATATTGTGTCACAACGAAACATCACGTATTCTAATCTACACTGGTTTGAAAAACAATCAAAATATTTTACTTGACTTGCTCTGCAAACTTAGGTTGCCCTTTTTAGTTGCGGAATAGTTGAATGTTTAATTAATTTCTAACTATCTTAATTGTGATGAAACATGATTTTACAGCGCCGTTACAACAAGTGTTCCCGTTTACATTCATTCACTCGATAGACACGTAGGCTGCTAGCTGATGCAGTAGGCTGGTAACTGATGCAGTAGAGTAGTTTTTACTAGGCATGTAACGAAGGCGCTGATTGACTGAAGCATCGGTAGCCTGACTGGTTTGCCCCCCCCCCCCCCCGACAGACAAGATCGCCGACAGCATTGAGAAGTAGGCGGAGCCAGCGGATCTTTGATGTTCAAACCGACTCTGTTGTACACCGTGTTTGCTCACATTGTGTACTATTTTTATGTTTACAATGTATACAATCATTCGCTGTATTAAAATTTCGTTATTGTTTTGTTTCGCTTATTAAACGAATGTATTGAGGATTTTTTGCTCCCGCTTTAGGTGTGGGAAAAAATCAGATACGACAGGTCTTGTCAAAATATATTCCGATCAAACACGGCTTTGAAACCTACCTGAATGCTATTCTAGCTGTAGACGTCGAGTTTGAATACATCGATTAAATACTTATAATCCATCTAATTCATTTGTGCGTGACCTCACAGGGCCTCACAGGTAATGTTCTCGGAGGTTGGCAAAGGCGCAGCGGTAGTTAACAAAATGTCGGTCGATTTTAGCCGAGATATTGTCAACATTAGATTCAAATGCATCTATCTGATTAAATACTGGTGATAAAGTTATAAAACTCGACGTCTACAGCTAAACTAACATCCCCTACTAACATCCAGGTATGTGTCAAAGCCGTGTTTGATCGTAATGTACTTTGACAAGACACGATGGTCGGTCGTACCTTATTTGGTTTCCCACACTTTTATAGAGGGACTTTTCAGTAGCGGAACAGGCAGTCAGAAGGTGATATTTTTCCCGCTACAACAGTAGCCGATCGTATGTACAGTGTATATCTGTACAGTATACGTTTCTGATCTTGGTAATCGCCGACAGACGTTTCCGACTGTTAGCTCCGCCCTTAAAATGTACATTGAGATGACAGCCAATGAAACCCGCGCTTACACAGCTTATTGGCTGTCTTTGGAAAACTGACTAGCTATCTTGCAACTGACTAGCTACCAATCACCGAAACCACCCACTAGACTGGCCGACACTTGTACGCTTATTGTAACGGCGCTATAAACACAATCGTCAATTTCAACTCCGATCAAAAGTATTGTGAAATAATTTGATATCCCTGAACATCACATAAATTCATTTGAATTTAAAACAAAGCCGAACAAATTATGTATAGAATTTGTGTTTTGTATCTTTAGGGTGCAATAACGGATTATACGGCAATAACTGTGATAAGATGTGTTCTGGAAACTGTAAAGATAGAACCTGTTTACAGAATAACGGGACATGTACAGGTATCATAATAAATCATCACAAGGACATTTATTACGGAATGTTTTTCATAGATTCATGTATTCTCAAATAAAAATGACATTGATCTTAAAGGTTATCTTTATCTTAATAATCATAAAAATGAAAAAGAAATTTTAGAATAGCAAGTGATACAAATTTCATATATTACACTAGCTAAACAAATTCGTTACTTTTACGAAGTTTTAATTATTCATGAAGCTTTAAATATTGTGTCTGTGTTATATTTCTTTCAATAATCTGAATTATTAAAATTGTTTATGTTTTCACTCTTTATTTTCTTTAGATTGTAAAGATATGTTTTTTGGATCCACATGCAACCCTTGCTCGACTGGTTGCGCCGATCCTGTTTGCAACAAAACTACTGGAGATTGTTATCGTATGTGTGTTTTAATTTCAATCTAACATTAATAAGTCACATACAGGTTTACAACATGACTTTTACATAATACATATTGTAAAATTATTTGACGCATTTTCATTTGCAATAACCGCATTATGCCTTATGAGAAATTTATAACCCAAAGACGGTCTTTGCGAGATTGCTAAATAAAATTGTAGTAAAGACGGAGAAACCATCATTTACTATAGGATGCTCGAAGTGCTATGCCTACCGGTATACCCAAGGACAGCCCTTAACGTCAATCAAAAGTCAATGGCAAGTTACAATAATACGTTTTACTTCCAATTGATAAAAAAGACATCCGTGAGATAAGATTATCACGAAATATCATCACTGATGTTATCTTTCTTGGGTTTCAGAAAAATGATTAATATTTTTTTTTTATTTTTGAAACTAGTATTTTATAATTTTAATTACATCCTACTTATTTAAGATTCCTTGATTGATTTTGATTCTGTTCGTTTTCAGCATGTAAAGCAGGATTCCACGGCAGTAAATGTGATCAGAGCTGTCCATCCAATTGTGTGAACAACAGTTGTTTTCAGAACACAGGATTCTGTGAAGGTATCACACTTACTAGCTTTTATTTTACCTCTGAACGTCAAGCATCCTTAAATTCCATCTTTTTTCATACAGAACCTGAAGCTTTTGTAAATCATTTCAGAATGCGTTCTTGGATTTTATGGAAATGATTGTTATCAATCATGCTCAACTAACTGCAAAAACGGAGCCTGTGACCAGAGCTCCGGCCATTGTACAGGTAAAAAACGAAGGACGGTTATAAAAATACTTTGCTATGGTCTGAATAGAAAAATATACTTTATATATGTATAAATGCAAGCTATACGTATAGCTAATTTTATGTACTGACACATATAGAAGTAATTGTGTACAATTTAAGTAGGAGTTATTCCCCTTTGCTTGACTGTCCCTTATTTGGGGTACCGTATGACGTCACCCTTTTGTAAAAGAATCTGATTGGCTAAGCCATCAGCCCTTCATCTAAGAAAAAATTTTCACGGGCGCCATATTGGCATACATTTTGTGCAACATTTTATTGATAATAACTCAACAAATTGCCAAAAACCCACCCTTTGTATACCCGCCCAATTTTTTATTATTTTAGTTCCTCTTTGAGATTTTTTCATATTTTTTGGCCCTGTTCTATCGAACCCCCACCTTAATATCAATATTGAGATGTTCTAGATTATGTTATGTTTCATAATCTTTTAACATAATTCTATTAAACTGAATTATGTGTCAATTTGTTTGCATAGTGTCAATTTGTTTGCATAATATTTGTTTTATTTCTTTAACTCTTTGTTTTCTGTATGTTTATATATGTATAAAGATATATTTTGTAATTAACTCTTTGTAGACCGAACGAAGGGAAGGACTTACAAAATGAAAAGTTAAAGATGATAATGCTTTAATACGAATTTGTGGGAATAACAAAGCATCTACTGATTTCCTTTCACTGGCAGTATATGACATATTTGATTTATATATTCTAATACATCGATGTTGACTTCTGTTTCAGAGTGTGTCGCTGGTCTTTACGGACTGGACTGTACCAAGAACTGTCCAATCAACTGCTATGACGAGTGTGACAGATCCACTGCAGAATGCAAAGGTATTGTAATATTTTTTTAATTAAATCTGTAAAACGAAGTACATTTTATTATGTATATTCAATGAATACAGTTTCAACAAAAGCAACATATTCAAACTAATTACAATTTGCAATGATGTATTGTTTTTGATACTAGTCGCAATATGTAGAATCAAATTTCAAACTATGGGTATATATGAATTAAACAATATTCTACATTTGTAAAATTACAGTAGCTAAATCATAATTCAGTCGACAGTTATCTCATTTCTTGAAGTCAATTTATTGCCTACAAGGATAAATCAATCTTCAAAATAGCTCAAACTTTGACTATTCAGAATGTAAATTATTGTGACCCAGTTCAATGAAATTTTTGATAATTTTAAATTTTATTGAGCATGACTTTGGAGCTCTTTGTCTATTTTTTATCTATGGAAAAAATGATAAAAATGATTATGTTATGTCTAGTAACAACTTTGACCATTTGATTGTTAACCTTTTTTGCGATGATTGTATGGTAATTGTAAATCTTTCCTTTGTTTGTCAGCTTGTCAAGTTGGGCATTACGGACTGACTTGTGACAAAAACTGTTCGGATCAATGTATGGACGCCAAATGCAAACAAACGGATGGTCGCTGTGAAGGTAAGCGTAGAATACATGTCTTTCCTTTAACAGATTTTTGAAAAAACTACTTGTTAAACTATCCTGTTGAACTGAACTGTTCTATCTGAGATATACACAGGCAAAATATATTCATGTCAATCATACCTGAAATTCAATTGAAATTCACCTGAAATATTTTCAAGCAAATTTCCGAGAAGAGAAGGTCAAAATCTGCAAAAACATTTCCGGAAATTGTTTATGTTTATTTTCAGATCAATTTTAAGGTCAAATTTTTGACCTGATTTGGCATTTTGCCCTTTTCAGGTAAAAACTTAACATGAGAAAATATCAGATAAAAGTGATCTGAAATTGACCTTAACTTACCTGATGATAATTTATCTGTATATGATCCTAGGTAGTAAATGTAATTAAAGAGGAAGCACATTAGTTTCTGTCACACTCCTTTACGACATCTTGATGAAACTGTCAATCAAGTAAACACTCTTTACATGTATATGATGATGCTAATTAAAAATGACATTTATCACGATTTATAGTTCAGATCTACATACAGACATTTTCGTCTGTTAGTTAAGTGACGTAGACGTCACCTTGACAATATGAGTACCTACAACAGAATATAGCATTCAATATCTTCAAGTGATAGTAGCAAATAAAATTTAATGCCATTTATTATCATGTATAATATGATATTTTCTTTCTGTATTGCTGTGATATCTGTATTTTTTGTGAGTACAGGCTGTGTTGATGGTTACCATGGGTATTTTTGTTCTGCGGTTTGTCCGGAAAACTGCATCAATAATGTATGTTTTCAGGAGAATGGACACTGTAAAGGTAATAAAAATGACAATAGCTCTAGCTGGTGGTGTTATTGTGATGTGAACAATATCAATATAAATCAAGATATATTATGTTAATATATGAGTTATATTCTTATTTTCCTCTATTTTCTTTTGCTATGACATAGCAACGTGAGGTTTGATATATAGCATATGAACTCGATGTTTCCATTCTTAGAAATACCGAGTTAATATTCCTTCGCAACGTTATTACCCAAACGCTAAGGTCTTCACTGTGACGTGCTTTAGTTATCGTTCTACATATAATTACGATTGTAATTTAAACATAGGGTAGCCATTTTGAAATTTGTCGAATTAACTCACATATCTGCGTTATAAATTAAGGACCTGCTACAGGTGATAGAAAAGAAACTAATAAAAGTTATCACTGATTCGCATTATATAGATTGTGATATGTACAATCATGTTTATGTTGATGAAATAAGATGTGTTAGCTGTTTCAAAACCTCGATATATGCATTTTATACATTATTACGTATTTATAAAAATTTAACTCTAGTCACATTATCACAACGTTAAATGTTCTTATAACATAACATGCGCTTTATTTTATGTGTTATTAATAAACTCACATATTGATATTTTGATATTTATGCGAATTATAAAAAAGAAATAAAATTATATGATGCTATCATATTTTAGGGAATAAATTCAGGTCTCAAGTTTCATTCTATTTTGAATGTTACTGATAAAACGTTTGAATACTGCATATAGACGGTTGTACCATTGGATTCTACAATGACCATTGTGATAGAGGCTGTCCATCTACCTGTCCAGGAAATAATTGTGATCAGAAAACGGGTTTATGTTCAGGTAAGTGTAAAGTCAGATACATTAACAGTATAAAGCAAAAATAAACCTCACAGTTTGATATGTACATTGTAATTACTTAATAATACGTTTAGAAATCATCTGTCACAAATAATTTTCTACTTTTTTTCTGAGACACTGAAATGAAATTCTTGATAGATTGGATTATTCAATGCAATTGCTAAGTGCTGTCGATAAATTAAAAACAAAAAAATATTTAGTGTTTAATGTAAAGGATATTACGTATCAGCATGAAATTAATTAAAGATTAACTTAAATAGATTTTAATGTTATGGAGACATAATAATCTTAATCCGCGAATAAAGAGAATTGCTACCGAAGGATAACTGGAACTCCTTTGCTATAAAATCATACGCCGTTGTCTCAGCCGATTAGAAGTGACGTTACAAATGGCGAAGCCATTTTGGTTCCTTAATGGGCGTCTGAAGTAATATTTTAATGGCATTACTCGTAACAAAGGATGTTGAATTATCAACCATTCAATTTAAAGTTTTATTTGTGTTTTTCCGTTATCAAGCAACGTTACAAGCAGAATGCTCAAGTATAACGGCAGTAGCTATCGGAATAGGAACTGTATTTGGACTGGTCATTGTCATTCTGGTCATAGTGGTCATCGTGTTGGTCAGACGTCTTTCGAGGTTCCAATCAAAGAACAAGACCCATGATCACGTGACAAATATGTCAGACCTTAGTAGAGGCGAGGCAAACAAAGGTACAAGTATTTGTCAAATGATAATACACGATTTCCATACCTTTTTTCGATATCAGTCACACTATAGATGCCGGCGAAAACATCGAATAGTAAAATTAGTTCATGTCAAAATAGCTCAGATATGTCACAATGGGTACAGCTGATTCCTTTTAAGAAGAGCAAAGCAAAAAAAGACACAAATTCATTATTGTTTATCAAGAGTAAGCTCAGCATTCAACAAGTTATCATAGATCTTCAAATTAATTAAGTTTTTATCATTTCTTTGATAAATATATTTCGTTAACAAATTCGTCTCACATAATATCATCATTATCACTGTATAGACTAGTATTGAACATTTGTTTTATCTGAATTCCCCCATTATATTTCAGATGTTACATACGATGAAGTACCAGGACAGGAAGATAATTATGAAAGGCTTGATATTGACTCCGTGAAGACGGAATCTCACGTTTATCAGACTACTTGAATAGCTCTGAGCGATTATCTCCTTACCAAATCTTGAACAATATTTAAAGATACTTTCTTACGTGAACAACGTACTTTGTAAAAACGTAAGGTGTTTTCATGCGATTTTTAAATGCCAAAGCCACATATGTATTTGTATCTGTATGTCCGCCCAATTATTAAGATTTGAAAACAGACAATGTTAAACAGATGTCGCTGATGACTTTAAAGTGTATGAATGATTGCAGCCAGAGTTATCACCCTTACCTTTCCATCGCCTTAACTTGTTTATGTATATGTACGGTATGTTTCTGGGTGTTTACATGTTTAATAGGATTATTATTCCTGTTCAATTTTATTGACTATAATTATGTAATTGAATTACCATCAAATTATCACCTTTTACTGGTTTATTAAAATATTACTAGGAAACAACATAAATTGTGTTGTTTGTTTTTAGAAAAGATGAAAAAAAAATTCATTATTGCATTACCAAAACCTAATAGAAAAATATCAAATCCTGTAATGAAACAAAGAAAAAATATATTTTCATTTTGTATTTTTTCCAAAACCGGAATAAAAACTGCAGTAAAATATGACTGATTGATTCTATTTTTCATGCAAATCTTAAACCAAGCATACAACATGTATCAAAACTAACTAGATGATATCCACATCACCAAGTATTGATATAAAATTCAATCAGAACGCACAGACACTAAAAGTAACTTAATCTGTTACTTTTTTAGATGAACACACTTGGACATAATATATACCACATTTGATAGCGACATATACAAATGTAAATTGACTTGGTCATCCATAAGCATTAGGAACATCCTGCAGGGCTAAATCACAATCAACGTCCATTGGGCAAAATGTTTGACTTGCTAACAAGCTGAGTTTACATGTTTATTTTGCATTTGTAAGGTAAATGATTGAGTTGATAAGCCAAATAAGACTCGATCCAATGGAAACGGGCTCTGTTATTGATAGTAACATGATGTCATTTAATCTAATGGTGACAAATCTTGGCGACAATCGGTGAAAATATATCTGCTTTTTGTTTAAGGATTGATGTCATTATGATTTAAACTTATCGGGAAATGAAAGCAATTATGTTTACAAACTGTGTGAATCCGCGTATGATTAAGAAATTGTGACATCAATGTTTATAATTAATTTTCCGGACTACCAGATAAAATGATATACGTTTACATGTACGATTCAACTGATTTTTCAATTGATTATTTTTTCCAAATCAATACGCAACGTCAATGTTTGTGATGTCACGATAACGTCGGGTTTCCGCGCCATACTCCGATTTTTTAAGTCACCTGACCATAGGTCATGGTGACCTATTTCGATAGTCTTTTGTCCGTCGTCATGCGTCGTGTGTCGTTCGTTAACATTTCCTTGTGAACACGATAACTTAAGTATATATAAACTGCCCTTAATGAAATTTTGAATGTAGACTAACATTGGAAAGATCTTCGACAAGTTTGAAAATCAGCATGATTCGATAGTAATTTACTCAATTATTGCTCTTTGCACTAATATTAATAATTGAACCTTGTTAACACGATAACTTGAGTAAATATAAACTGAGCTTTATACAACTTTGTATGTAGACTAACATTGGAAAGATCTCGGGCAAGTTCGAAAATCAGCTTTATTCGATTGTAAATTACAGAGTTATTACCCTTTGCGATATTATTGAACCTTGTGAACACGATAACTTGTGTAAATATGGACTGAGCATAATGAAACTTTGTATGTTGACTAACATTGGAAATATATCGGTTAAGTTCGAAAATGAGCTCGATTCAACAGTTAATTTCATGAGTTATTGCGCTTTGCACATATAATTATGATTCGAACCTGTAAATATGATAACTTTTGTAAATATGCACCCAACTTAATTTAAACTTTGTATATAGACTAACATTGGAAAGATATCGAGTTAGAAAATCAGCTTGATTTGACTTTAACTTAATGATGGAGTTATTGCCTTTTGCGATAATAATAAATGAACCTTGTGAACATATTAATGTGAGTTAATATGCACAATCTTAATGAAAATTGTATGTAGACCTATTAGATCTATGTTCATATTTCATGATTAAAAGACATCAGTTAGCTAATAAATGACATAACAAAGTATAATCAAATTTTATCAGGTGACCGTTAAGGCCCATGGGCCTGTTGTTTCATAGTGTGTTACATTAACGAATAACAGAAATGAGAAACCAGCAGCTAAATTCAAAACACAATTTAATTATATATACAATATTATACAGAGATGGTTTACAATGTCTAAAGTAATTGGTGGTGGTACAAGAGTAGTACGATGATTTAAAGTGTTACTTATCTGTATGCGAATGTCCTGGTATAATCCTTGATCCTTCCAGGTTTCAAATTAACAATAATCACAAATCCACAAGGAAATTGAATGTCCACCGATGATTTGTAAAGTTCCTGGCAATATGAATAAATCCACACAAAGTTTTGTAATAATCCACAGATAAAGTCACAATAGCTCTCCCAATAGAATCTTATATGGCGCTGTACAATTCTTGATATGTCTTATTACAGGTCTCATTACAGTTCTGATTAGCTTTGGACAGTTGGAGTATATATAGCTAAACCCTAATTCAAGAATATTGGAGAACCTTCTACTTCTAGAAATATCTAACTAAAAGCAGTAAACAGATAAACACACATAACTTTCTGGAAATAGATCATTCTAGATCTCTACTTAAAATCAACATGTTTACAAACATATTTGTTTATACATGATTATATTCTAGAAATTTCTATAACCTAGATTAATGATATGACCTTTATAGGATGTATTGATAAAAAAAGCTATAGGAGTTATCTCCCTTATCTCATAACTACATGTATTTAGTGTCATACATAACAAGTGGTATAAAAACGGCTAATCAGAAAGCCAGATTAAGTATAATAACAAAGAAAAATTAATTATTTCTTAAAGGTGAAATTATTGAATTAATGTTGTTAATGCGTCATATTCACATAGACACGAACACTTTACAAGGTACTGTCATACGCCAGCTGCCAAAAGAAATTTCTAATTTATCAAGAAACTTTCTTCAAAGAGAAATTTTGTGTGTACGATTAAATAATGGCAGCATCAGATACATGGATAACAATATAATACACCCAGATATTTGCTGCATAGAATAATTCTTCAACTGCTATATACCACGATTCCAAAATCATCGAAAGTCTCTGAAAGAGTATTTTACTGCAATGACATTACTCCTGCTATTTAGTCAAGATCAGTGTTAACTATTATTTACATTCTGACAAGATTCAAGTAGATATATTTTCACAGCAAATGTAAGTACGAAATGCCTTGGTTCGGGTAAAGGTCAAACTGTTTGTTTGATAGATGATGGGAAATGAAAGACCTTTGACATTGACATGTAACTGGCCTATATTATAGGTCAAGCGTATAATACAATTTATATATAATTACCAATAAAACGGATAAGTGTCATACGCCAGATAATACAGTAGGCTTCGCTTCGTTGACATAGATATGAAAATTGCTGCAGACCTCCATGTTACGATAGGAAAACTACTTTGGAGTTATGTGCTAACCGCTAACCCGAAAGATAATATTTTCATTTATATTTCTTTCTCCTTTGGAAAGTTATTTCTTTCATATTTTGAGTGAATCTAATTCGAATACTGATCGTAATTATTTAGTCCACAAGTTTCTTAGAAGAAGACAACTTCGTTAGCTAAGATATAGTACGATACTCTCCCTAAAACCCTTGGCGGAATTCACGTCAAAAATGAAGTTCCTGTTTACAATTCTATTTGGATGCGGCTAGATTTAGCCAACTAATGAAAACAAATTTTCGTTATGTCAACAACATTGAACAGAACTGATGGTAGTGGCAATTATGGCATGCAATGTCTGTCAACACTAGTACTTCTTTATCAATGCGGAAGTTTATTATACATAAAATATATATGCCAATGTTACAGTTAAATATTACGCTTCAATAACAAAATATCGTGAACCCAAAGCACGTAATTTATAAATGAAATGCTAATTGTTTTAGGTTAAAAGAAAGCAGCATCAAACTCAAGTTTTATAAGGCAATAGCCCCAATTTTAAGTCAAAACTGGACCCCAAAATCTTACCCGACCAATGAAAACTGAATACTAAATATGTGCACGGTTTCTGTTTCACAATGTCAAAGAAATAAAGCAAAAACAGACTTCGTTCTCTTGATAAAAGTGGTCTCTGAAGCATGAAACACAAACATTGGTGTCCGAACAAATAAACAGATAATTCACAAACATGCTAACGTGTTTTTTCGAAGGGCGCTGCCAAGGGTTTGAGGGGAAGTATCGTACTTAATACCCTTTGTTAGGGAAGTTGAGAGGAAAAGATCATTACGTTTTTCATTTTTATTCCAATTTGTTCTTTTGAATTGTTTACTTTTTCATTTCTGTTTTTGTATCCCCTTATTCATATGATTTGCCCATTAGTTTATGGGGCATTCATCGAAATTCCGCAAATTAAGGAAATCAATGAGTGAGCTCTTGCAGTTGCCAACTAGATTCATTTTGTTTTATAATAAAAAAATCTCGTTTTAGATAAGCTTGCAAACATACATAATGTACATTCGTACGTCTAATTTCAATTTGTTGTGGTAGTGGCCCCTTGGTAATTTAATTTGATCCCTTCCGGGATTTTCTGTCACGTAACTCTGAACAGCTAATACCACATTTAAAGTGATTATAACCCGTTCAATCGACTCGACTATTTGATTCGGATTCCTGTCCTTACATGCGTATGTCACTATGTAATTGTCATCCTCTTAATTAAAGAAGTCGGTGTGGTAGTAATCACGAATAAGGTATTTAATACTGCACTGATATACCCACTTGAACACTCTCGCGTTTCTACACTTGGAGACATTTTATAATTTTATAACAAAAAAGTGTCTATAGAAATCCATAGCAAATACACAAGTGTGACACTGGTGTTGGATTACCTATGATATAATTGTGCACGTAATGCAGTGATACTATTTCCTGGTTAAAGTGTTAGCCATTACATACCTTTATAACAGACAGACATGCACACTGGAATACGTCTGGACATACCTTGATAACAGACAGACATGTACGCTGGAATACGTCTGGACATACCTTGATAACAGACAGACATGTACGCTGGAATACGTCTGGACATACCTTTATAACAGACAGACATGTACACTGGAATACGTTTGGACATACCTTTATAACAGACAGACATGTACACTGGAATACGTCTGGACATACCTTTATAACAGACAGACATGTACACTGGATTACGTCTGGACATACCTTTATAACAGACAGACATGTACGCTGGAATACGTCTGGAATGTTTGGTGTTATTGATTGTCCTGATGTTCCTTGCATCATCACGATCTGAAGGTATGTTTTGTGTGTTTATATTATGATATTATGATTTTTTGTTATTTCAAACATGTCTGTATTGTACATACATATGAACTAGTCATATGTTTGTCAATGTAATGTGTATTTTCCATGGTTGTAAAAATACCTTCTAAGTAATGGCGATTAAGTTAGTATAAGTTTATGTTTCATAACTTGTACAACTGTTGTTATCTTTAACAGGACGATATCAGACCTTGTTAATACCAACAAGATTTCTTATGCCTATCATATGGCACTTCTTAGGTGTTACTGAACCTAACATTTAACAATTTTAAAACATAGAAACTAAACATACCTAAATAAATAACGAATCCGGTGCCAGCACTTTATTCGTTATTCATCGATTTTCGTTATTCAGTTTGAATACATACGCCGCCAGCGCCTTATTCGTTATTCAAAAATGAACAAATATAATAATTTCAAAACATCAAAAACATCAAAACATAATTTTACAACCTCAAAACAATTAAAAAAATAGACTTGAAATCCGTAAAACATTTCTAGAGGTCATTAATTTATTTGTTATACAAAAATCCCGTGCCAGAACTCTAATTTTTTCGTTATTCAGTAAAACCTACACAGACAACATTTTAAGACTTGAAAAGCGTACAACACCTCCTTAGATTGTTTTTCGATATTCATTACTCAAGCTACCGCCGTATTCGTTATTCAAACTGAATAACTATTCGATATTCAAACTGAATAACGACCTAAGGGAGTGTTTTACTGCTAAAGTCTTGAAATTATGCTCATGTAAGTTTTACTGAATAACAAATTAAAGTGCTGGCAACGGATTCATTATTCAAACTGAGGAAATAACGAAAAACAATCTAAGAAGGTGTTTTACGGTTTTCAAGCTTTGAACAATTTATCGAGGTATTCAGTTTGTTTAAGGCTGTGAAATAATGTTTTGAAGGTTTTTAATGTTTTGATCTGGTTTTAATGTTTATAAATTGTTATTTTTTTTATTCATTTTTGAATAAAGAAGACGGTGCTGGTAACGAATTTGTTATTCAAAATTAAAAACCGAACAACGAATACGGTGCTGGCACTGTATTCATCATTCAAAGTCAAATTAATCGAGGGATTTAGTTTTCTTGGGTTGTGAAATTGTGTTTTGATCAGTGTTTTTATGTTTTTAAAATGTTACTTATTTGTTCATTTTTTATAAAGAATAAGGTGCTGGCACCGTATTCGTTATTCGAATCCCGATTCCCGAATCCGGTGCTAACTTCATGTTACCTCTGTAAACTGCGTTGTATATTTTTACTATTTTTTTCAATAATTCAAATTCCGACGTGGAGCATTAATATCTGAGCCTCTATTTTAGTTCAATCCAATTAAGATAGAGATTATTATTTTCACTTTGTTTGTTAAACGATCTGACAACAAAATATGTTAAATGGGACGAAATGTCGTTTTCAGTTAGCTAGGTGGCGAAAATGCTCCAAATGTCTAACGTTGTAATACTCATAAAACCTACAATGCTTTGAGACTATGAAAAGATAATTTCAAATAGAAATGGGTGTAACAAATTAAATAATATCATTTGTTAATGCAAGCTAATGAGAGGTGGTATAAAATGGAATACAGTTTAGTCTACTTTGGTTAAATCATGATAAAGCACAGACACGATTATAAGGTTATATTTTGTATATTATATTTCTCAACTATTAGAACATCCCAGTAAACTTGTAAGTATTGTAGAGAAAAGAGTTATAAAAATGTTATACCAATCGAGTGGGAAACTCAAATTATTTTGATGTTAGCAAATAAGAATTTTGTTATTTAATTCTCAGTGAATATTGCTTTAACGGGATCTGCAGCTCAGTCGTCTGATCAGAAACCATATAAGTGGAAAGCAGAACAAGTTATAGACGATTGTACCGACCAAAACATTGCCAGAAACTGCTGTACTCATACAATGATTACACATAAACAGGCCTGGTGGCGTGTGGATTTAGGACAGACGATGACAATACAAAACATTACTATATACTACAGAGGTGAGTAAAAGCTGTTTACTTTATTTTGTCTTTTCATATTGTGTAGTTGTACAAAGTCACAATTTAAATCCTTACAAAACTCTCATAGTAAGCAGATTGCTGCTTTGGTAGCCCTCGTTCGTATTCTAACATTCTAATGTATACAAAACATGTACACTTCCCAAAGCCTTTTTAGAAAGACAAAGTAAAGACATGCTTTACCTTACGATACGCTTTAATTCCAAACAAGTGTTACAAAATACGATCTTCCTATACACACATAAAAGTGTGTTTACCTCGAGCGCTACGATGTTATTATTACATATATTCTTGACGCAATAGAATTGCGCAATATTTTTAGCTAAAATCCCACTGTCTGTGGCGTCCTTTATACTCACCCTAGACTGGCATTCAATGACGTCACGAGTCATTATTAGTAGGTAGCCATGTAATAAATCATCAGATAAAGAGTGCATTATTTCAGATATTTACATTGAACATAACAAGACAATAATGTCACCTACATGTAAAACTATACACCATATTTTGTTAAGTTATAAGTGGTATGTCAACATTCAAGGAAAAAAAAAAAAAAAAAAAAAAAAAACAAGAAAGGAGAATGAGACAAATTAATTCACTAGCTAACTTACAGGTAAATAATTAATACCGATTATTAATATAAAATATTCAGATATCGCCGGTTATGTACTGATTCGATATCAAGAAACGTTAAACACAATGAAGACCACAAAATATATTTAAAACACATTGTATTTACAACGATATTTTACTTCGCTCCGCCTCAATAAAACAACCTTCGATCACTTCATTTCCCATTGAAGATACTTTATCTCGCGCTGACCTCTGAAAAATTATAGTATTTTAATCTAGTTAACCACGAAATTAAGATTTAGTCGCCATTCTAAGATCATGCAATTAGGCAGCAGGCACAATTCTAACATTTTACATTCAGTGCAGGTGTTGCTTGAAATAAACTCATAAAACAAGCTAAATGGCTGCTTTAAAGGGACATGAACATTACATAAGTTGTTCTGTATGCTTAGATTTTTTTAGATGTTTATTGAATATTTTATTACAATGATTGGTTGTCTAAAACGACAGGTAAACGTGCGGAATACCTACCCCAAAATGATGATGACTGTCGTTTGTTAATATTCGTTATAAACCAATTTTAATTAAGCGTAAAAATGATAAGTCAAAATTCAAGCTAGACTTTTCCTTCAACGGGACAGCGCGAAGGGAGGTTCTTGACTTATTGCACAAATGCAAATCACGCAAGTATAAATTGGGAACTTGCTCCCGTCTCTTGCATTTCAGTGATCCATTTATATTTACCTACTTTTCCAATCGCACACGTTACTGACCCTTGTAGTACTCCGTTTTCTATCTGAATTTGTTTGTGTTCGCTTCACCCATGTTTTCAATCCACCATTTTGTTTACATTCATTTGATTTGTGCAGTGAATTGTGTGAGGTCAATGAAGTTCAACACTCCTATTTTTATCACACTCGGTCTACAAAATTTGACCAGACCGGTTTAAAATACAGAGGGATGGAATTTCTAATTATTTTATTTGACACATTTGCACAACAACTGATCAATATATATATTACTTAGTAAGGTATCTGACACGTCTTAAATATGTGTTTTTCTCAAATTTACATGATTTATTTAGGTTCATGTCCCTTTAACATGGGAAAAAACAAAGGATGTTTAGTGGAAGACAGATGATACCATTTGATAATATATGACGTAATTTATGCACACGACCTAGCCAATGTGACCTTAGCATATAATCATCTTAAGCAGGTCATTTCAAGATCCACATGCAGTATTAAATATAAATCTCCAGCTATCAAATCGTTGAAACAATCCAAGTATTTAGCGAAAATACAAAGTATCAACGTTTTTAATGTTAAAATAGAGGAAATGCTTAGTTGGATTATTATTCTTTATTTTTTCATTATGTTTAGAACCGAACTTTACAAACTCAAGAGTTGCAGGCAAGAACTGCAAAAATATTATCTTTTTTTTTCTAATATTCAATTACTTAGGTCTATGAAAATATGAATGTTTACCCTTTGACCTTTGACCTCTGAAATGGCCATGGGTATCACCTAGTGGCCGCTAAAAGGTCCAAAGTGATACCCCTCCTTTGTATAATAATATTAAGCCGAATACATAGGATTCTACTTTTTTTAAAGGTGGAGATTATAAATTAGTTAACGTAAATGGTACGCGAAATGCTTCTCAATTCACTTTATTCGCACGAGATCAACTTTCTTCGTCGCAGCACAATTGAAACTCAATCCTTAAATGTTCATGATTGATTGCGATGTTGATTTTTAGATGATTTTGGATATCGTTTTGGCGGATATTCACTTTACGTGTCCAACTCTACAAACAGCCCCACGGATGGAACTCTATGCTATAAGGATAATAGTACTTTACTGACTGATGTCAACTTAAACCCGACACACGTGTGTCCGAGTATAGCCAGATACGTCACTGTCTACAACAGGAGAGAAACACCTAAAACACATAACTGGTACAGTGATGAGGCTGTCCTGGAACTATGCGAGGTCCAGGTGTTTGGTAAGTCATTTTATAATTTAGAAGCGTTTTTTTATAATAACTTTACGCATATACGTCTGAGATTTAGCGGTCAAACTTATAAATCTAAAGTAAAATCAGGACTTTAAATTTATATGCAAAAATAGCAAAAACTATATTTAGATATTCAAATAAATGAAAAATTAAATTACGATTAAAATATAAACGAAATTAAGAATAAAATATAATAACTACCCAACGGTAGTATTTTCTGATAAGGCTGTGAAGAGTTATCGAACGTACAATACGTTCCTATAATAGTCATAAAGTGAGAACATTCTTTTGTTTTACTTCAAGGATGCCCAATGGGAAGATTTGGTTCCGGTAATTGTGACAACACCTGTTCTACAAGTTGCTTCGGAGGAAACTGTAACCCTATAACAGGATCGTGCTTCTGTATGACTCTCCTTATATTCTAATATAAAGTATGATAAGGAACATACCAATGTCAAATTTACGAATTATAACGAAATGCCCACTACTTGATTTTTTATTTTTATTTTTAGAAATGGAAATGCAAAACCAGATTGATAGTTTTGTAGAGTTGCAAAAGTCATTAGCTTATAATTGATACTACTATTAATCATGATCTTCTAAATCAATGAAAATAAATATAATTTTATATATAAATTTTTTTAGAGTGCGATATTGTGTTGATGGTCACCAAAAATGACTGACAAGAACCGCTTCTCAGTAATCGATGCCTACTTACAAGATGGTGGATGTATCAGTAGGGTTGAACCAATGATATCGCTAGTTTTAATACCTTTATACGATTTCCAAAATAGAGCAGCTACATTGAAATTAGCTTTATGTTTCTTTCTTATGTATCTTGCAGAGATGTTAATGAGATAGGTACAGTTTGACAAGATCGAACGATTTATTTATAGATCTATCTGTATTACCATAAATGGTATATCATCCATACTAGCCCAAGACCTCATACAAGGCTTGGTCATTTACATGGCACTGCGTTTTCAATTATTAATCTATTTACGATGATCTATTTTATTATGAACCAATGCATTTTTTCAGATTGTTTTACCGGCATGCACGGCGAGTTCTGTGAACAACAATGCACCGCAAACTGTAACAGTACTTGTGAGAAAGACTCGGGACAATGCATTGGTAAATACACTTTAGTCATCATTTTATAGATATGATTGAGTTTTTCATTGTCTTTCTAGACACAGGAAGGGTTTGATAAAATATCTACACACCTCCTTCAATTTTCTTCCGATTCAAGGTACACAGAATTAACATTTAAAACATACTTATTTTCTTTCTTATCGTTCTCATCAAAGACATAGAGCAACCTAGTTGGTTTGCGAAGTTAGAGCAGTGATCAAGAGCTGTGCAAAACATATACTAAACCATGATCAAGGAAAATAGCATTGTCTTATGACACAGTGTATTGCCACTACGATTAATGTAAACGCAATTTTCAAAAAAGAGACAATAACAACTGCTCTATTATTTTATTTGTAACTCCGTTAGATATTTCTAGAAAAAAAAAACATTTTTCTAATTATAATTGTACTTCCCACTTGGAGTTGTCATGAAAAGCTTTTAATTAGAAAATAACGTAATGACATATTCAACTGATTGGCAATAAAACTAATATAAAAGGTTATAATGTTTAACTTAAAGGACAATTAAGTCTAAGAGAACATTAAAGTTTGCATATATATCGGAATCACACCAGTTCTAATGGAAATTAGATTAGTTGGTTTTACTGTGATATGTCAGAAAAGCCGATGGTGGCGAAATGTGTGTTTAATGTTCATGCACGCTCGGTGTCCGCCATTGCACATTCTGGTCAGACGTCTTGTATGCCGAACCCTGGCCCTTGCTCGTAGAATAATGCTACTGTTGTCTAGAACTACTCAAAACGTTCTTACAGTAGTGTAGTTACCTTATTAGGTAAATTGTCTAACTTAAAAAATCATTTCATCAATTCATCAGTGGTTATGTAGTTCATTTGTTGAACATACGTAACAGTGACTCGGGTATTGGTACAGCGTACCTATCATACCTTCTTAATGGCATTGCTATACCATTTAGAATTTCAACGGTATCAATTAAAATACCTAACAATGACATAGAATTTGTCAATATTTTGTGTTATATGTTTCGAAAGGAATGTAGAACAATGCAGCATGTCATATTTTGATTCATGGTTATGTAATAGAACTAGCCTGATTGAATTGCCCCCTTTAATCTCAGTTATATTTGAATATTGTCACTTTGTTAGTAATTCCAAACTACCAACAAACTGTTTCTCGATAAAAAAAAAATTGATGGTAATTGTTCTTTTTATATTATATTTTTACTCAGACTGCATCAATGGAAAATACGGGGAGATGTGCCAGTTTGATTGCTCTACCAACTGTAAAGATCAGATATGTATGAAGAACAACGGGTTTTGTTTAGGTAATGCTATATGTTTTGTTATACCAGTGAAATAAGATCTTCATTCAGAAAATACAACAAATAGATGACTGTTCCTATTAATTTGTTTTATGCAATTAAAGATCCGCTTGAAATACAAGGTAAAAAGTAACAAAAAATATTGAATGTGATATACATACATGTCTTTAAAGTTATATTTACATTTACTGGGCAAAAATGCTGAAATCCTGTTTTCTACTATTGAAATCCATTAGTTTTGATGAATTAAGCTATGAAACAAAGGGAGCGGACATACATGTACCGTTCTTGTTACCATTTGCAACAACACAAAATATATTCACTAGTATGATCAGTTCTATTTTATGCTTTATATATGTTTAGATGAAAACATGGCAATTGCTAAAACCAATGATAAAATGAAAATTAAAGATTTGACTTTGTAAATGCTATTCTCATTGTATTGGTAAATGTTGGTGCTGAATAACATAGTCTTGGTGTTTACGTATGAAAATTACGGCACAAATATCTTTTAATTATCTTTTTTCTCGGAGAAACGCTACAATGAAGTGTGTTTTCACCACTTGAAAGGTTAAAATCTGCAACTGCTATGAGGATCTATGTTCAACACAACATACATTGGTTTGTTCATTTGTTCAGTTCACTTGTGTTATTTCAAGAATGCCTTGCTGGGAAGTATGGGGATACATGCGAGATGAATTGCTCTAATTGCAGAGATTTAATATGCAGGAAAGGCAATGAATATTGCTTACGAAGTTAATGATACAAACATAACGGGATTATAAGTTGATGACAACTGTTAGAATTATGGAAGGTTTTAGGACAGATTAAATAGCTAGCTTACAGTTTTGTTAATTAAGATTTCATTAAACCATTTTATTAACTTGTGGACGTCAGCAAAAAGGTAAGCAGTCGGGGATCGAACGTATAATATGAACATATTAATACATCGTTTCTAAACATACTATGAAAAAGAAAGAACAAGTGTATTTAATATATTATTTAATAATATTGTAAAGCATGATATTTTCGTTTTTTGTGTTACTACTGCGCAACGAATATAACAAAATAACAAATTATGTTTTATGTATTACAAAGCAACAAAAGAAAGTACCAGACATATGTTGTTTCATACAGTAAATGCAAATTTGTTTTCTGTCTTAACGGGATACGTAAGTCTGATATTTCATTGAAAGTAACGATTATGTCGGATATCGTTAATACGTTAATAATTCGAGTTTGATTACAGTAATAGAGAAATGGAGTAGATATTATAAAAAATCACTGTGACACACATACAAGTGTATATTATGGTCAAAATTTGAAATGCGAAGAATAGTTCGCTCATCACCACTATACATTGGAGATAGCTAGAACCAGCAGCCGTTGTGGAAATTGACCGAAATAAAACACGACTAAATGTCTCTTACAAAAGCGCATTTGCCATTTCAGATACACGAACTTAAATAAATAAGTTTTCTAATAAATACAGCTGTTACTAAGTCCCTATTTGATTGGTCTGTATATCGTATGCGAATCCGGATCAGCTATGGGTATAGCGTGCCCATTTACATGTGCTTTATCGTACATCTATGCGATTTAAACTATGCCAATAAAAATTGTTAACATTACCGACTGATTTACATAAGGGCTGTAGAACAAACGTTCACCTCATGCTTATGTGCCAGAATTATCCTAACTGAAATGTCTCTTTAAGCGTTTATACTTTGATGATTACCTTCACCTTTTTTTTATTTATTATCGCTCCACTATACGTCGCCAAGAGCTCAAAGTTATGTGCATTTTCAGCATGCATTGCCGGAAAGAAAGGATTCCGTTGTGATGCTAGCTGCCCTTCGACATGCCGTACATGCGGCCAAACAACCGACGACTGTTTTGGTATGGTTTATATTTACATAATTCAAGCATGTTATCATTTTAAGCACTATTGATTGCCTATAATAACCTTTTTATGAATTTTGATTATAATTTGTTTTTAGAGCATTTTATTGCATTTTCAATGTTTGTATTGATTAATGTCAATATGACATTACTACATTGAAATAAAACGACATGGAATATAATTCTTTGATTTTCAATGTTTATTTTCAGACGTTTCAGAAGAGTTATTTGAAATTAAAAATTCTACAAAACTGAGATTTTTTTCACTTTTTTCAGAGTGTGTGCCCGGGTTCTATGGGGTCTACTGTAACCAATCTTGTCCGATTAGCTGCCGGGATGAGTGTGACAAAACGACGGGAGAATGCTCAGGTATCATAACATCAAACATTTAATTGTCTATAACGATGATGAGTCATATTCGTTTGCTCTAAGTTATATTCTTATATACCGTAAATCAAACGATCCATCAAGGGGATTGATTGAAGGGTTTTAAGGCTGTGTCTTTCAAAACATAATTGTCCTAACATAATCAGCAAAATGCAATTTTTTTCACATATTTTACAACCTAATTAAACATAAAATATTCGAATTGAATCAGAAAGCATTAATTACAGCTAATACGCCATGCTTTCATCCCTACCGAATGGATGATTAGATTATGGCCTCCGTAACTTGAATTGAAAAAACTATTACCGGATTGTTTTATCTTCGTATAGTAGCTAATCATCAATTCTTTTTTTCACATAATATTCAATAATGTTGCCACATGAGTACCAGAAAAAAAAATTTTGCTTTATTTTATTCTATATTGATAAGCTATATATCAGGTATTACGCGATCATGTATTAGCTAACGAGATTAAAGGGAAATCAGAGCCGAATATGTCAATTTATGTTTTCATAACATAATTTTCAATTATACCACATTTATTATAATCATTTAATGTCCTGCTTCATTTCAGCTTGTATCCCGGGATCTTATGGCGGTACTTGTACTCAGGCATGTTCTGAGAACTGTAAGGACAAAATATGCGCCAAGGATACTGGCATCTGTATAGGTATTGTATATTGTCTTTTCATTTGAAGATCATGGGGATGTATACTCCCTATTACATTTTACTCTGTATATAATTTCCCTTCTCTGTGTTCAAATACCTACATTTACGTGCTTTTGGAGATTTGTGGTTTATTTCAGATTGTGCTGACGGTTTCTTTAGTCCGGTATGCTCCCCCTGTTCGTCCGGATGTTTCGATCCAGTCTGCAACAAAACATCCGGAAATTGTGCGCGTACGTATTGTGGAGATAAAGCAAACAAAATAATGATACTAGGGAAACGGAAAGAACGTAAACTGGTATAAATAACAAAAAGAAATACATTTTTGATATAGCATGAGAATGACAGTAATCATGTAGTAAACCTTTTTAATTATGTAATTAATTATCTAGCATTTTTTGGTTTGTTTAGTTTTACGTCCTATTAACAGCCAGGGTCATGTAAGGACGTGCCAGGTTTGTTGGTGGAGGAAAGCCGGAGTACCCGGAGAAAAACCACCGGCCAGCGGTCAGTACCTGGCAACTGCCCCACATGGGATTCGAACCCGCATCCCAGAGGTGGAGGGCTTGTGGTAATATGTCGGGACATCTTAACCACTCGGCCACCGCGGCCCCAATTTTTATTATCTAGCAGGGTTATTGAATGTGTAAATGAATTATTTACCTTATCATTTTCTGTAAAAAATATCGATGTTTGTAGAATGTAAGTCTGGATTTTACGGCAATAGATGTGGACAAAGCTGTCCATCTAGTTGTCAAAACGGCATATGTTCCAAGGATTCCGGAAATTGTGAAGGTAGCATTTCTTTTGTTAATTATACATGTATCATTTGTATATTTTCCGATGAATTGTTGTTCCATCTATTTATTTTGAAATCACCAAATTTGTGTATTGAATAATAAATATGTTTCTATCACATAAATAAATGTAATTGAATTTAAAGTTTTTGGATATTTTACGTTAAGAAAAGCTACACGTTCTACACTTTTTAGAGTGATCAGCCATTTATTTTATATATATTGGTATTCGCTACATGAAATTAACGAAACTTTAATTAACAGGATGTGATCCGGGGTTCTACGGCTACAAATGTGACCAGGTGTGTTCTATGAGATGTTTAAACCAAATATGTGGCCAGGGTTCCGGAATATGCACAGGTATAACGACATGTAAATTATCTCAATTATGTAAATTACAGTTGTAGTGAGCGTGGTTGTTAGGTTAACGTAGGTTGCGTGACAAAGAAACTGATCCGATTCCTCAATACATAAAAATATAAATCAGTTGCAATTTTATCCGTTCTTAATACAACAATTTCAAAGTACAGATGAAGTATAAGCTAGCATTTGTTGTCATTATTGACATTGTCTTTGATTTGCAGATTGTGTTCCTGGTTTCTATGGGCAAGACTGCGCTCAAACTTGTCCCAGTGGCTGCCCAGATGTATGTGATAGATACATCGGGATCTGTACAGGTAAAATATGGCACTTGTACTATTATCATCATAAATCAACATGGCATAAACAGCTTATACGTTGGTAATTATCGTCGCCTGATATATGGCAGTTGGTAATACCGTGAGAGGGATAAGTTCTTTAGGCAAATAGAACCGGTGACCTTCTGTTCAAATATCACGTCATTAGCTCTGTTAAAGTTTTATTACATATATATATAAACTTGTAGATTACTGTTGCGTCCATTTAGTCGATCATTTCTTTTCTAATAAAAGATCTCTATTACACGTTGTTGCTATCTGTGTTGGTTATTGACGGGAATATTGTACTGAATAATTACTACAATTCACTACTAAATAGTAAGTGTAGAGTTCTAATATCAATACTTATCTGGGGAAAAACATTTCACATCAAATATAAAGATTATACATGAAGGACATCTATCTAGATGTACATGATAAATGGATATTCTAATTAATGTTAATATGCTTGTTTTGAAGCCTGTCTGGATGGAAATTACGGATTCACGTGTGACCGAACATGTTCAAGTCAATGTAAGAACGGGAGATGTACGCAGTTACATGGCAGATGTAAAGGTTGGTGAAAGTGAATTATAATGTGTTGACCAGATATCATTAAAGACCAAAAACATCTTATCTTTCTGAGAATAGTTATTATGAAATATTAAAAGTATGCTGTGACAATGAGTTTTAGTTTGCTCGTTATTTATGGATTTCACAAATTAAACCTTAAATATAAACATACCTTGATCCTACCCCCTCGTAGAGTTAAGATGAAATGAATAATATAATACTACAAAATATTCTTTCGTTTAGTTGCATATCTAATATTAATAAAATATATATGTTTAATTAAAAATGTTGGTAACAGGTTGTATGGATGGTTTCTATGGAGATAACTGCACCAACGTCTGCCCAGAAAACTGTCTACAGACCAAGTGTTTCCAGGAGGACGGACACTGTGTAGGTAAGGATCTGTGTAGGTAAGGATCTGTGTGTGTTCCATTTTAGAATTACTCAAATGTTAAATATCAAGTGCATAAAATTATAAATTTTCCAAGATAGCAATTTCATTGTGATTGCAATGATGTAATTATGATTTTAAAGACAATAACTGTAAGATTATTATTAGAAATCTTAGAATTTTAAAAATCATTGATAATATTTTGTATTTAAAACTTTTATGTAGAAATGGATCTTATAGGTGATTCGAATGCACCTGCCATCGGAATAGGGACTGGATGTGGACTGATCATTCTGGTTCTGGTCATAGTGGTCATCTTTTTGGCCAGACGTCTCTCGAGGAAGGAACCAGACATTAAGACTCCAAGTCATATGACCGATTTCACTGAGTTGGGGAGAAGACAGAAAGCCACCAGAGGTATATAGAGAACAACCAGCTAAATAAGATTACATAAACCACAGTGTTAAAGTTTGTTAAGTTTTCTAATGCTTTATTAGAAAAAGATTATTAGTTAGCTGTTGTGTTCTATAATTTAAGTCTAGGTTCGCATATAACACTAGATAGAAAAAAATTTGGGTCCTTCAGCTCAAACTCCAACCAGAGAAGCTAAATTGAGGTCAGGCGCATTTTGCACTAAAAAATCCCAAAATTCTAATGTTTTTACCAATTCAATATCAAAATTAATATTTTGAACCTGAATCCCAATCTGAATTTCCAAATTCGAATCATGGTTATCTAGGAATAATTACCTGTCAGAAAACATTTTTACTTTTGAAATTCATATTTAGCCAGCCAATCAGTGGCAAGATTAAAATCCTATCCAGGGCTCAATCTTGTTATACAGGGGTCATTTCGAAGGTCTTTTTTTTCTTTTAGTTGGTTGTCCCCTATACTTTGATGATCTATGTGAAGCATGTTAATTTAAAGGCCCACTAACTTTCCGAAAATAATTTTGATTTTTAAGATGAGGACGTAAGACGAGATCGATAATTTTGTAGAGTTGCAAAACTTTTGTTTTAATTTAACGTTAACTTACCATGACCCTCGTAAAAATTTAATTAAAATAGATTCTATATTAGTTTACCATCACAGCCCCAGACGGCAAAACAAAGAAACGAATCATCATGTTAACATGCAGTATATTACACAAGTAAACTTGTATTTGTTTGATTTGGTCATCTTAGGCCATTTATTTTTTTCTTAGGTTATTATTGTTTTTTATTTGTTGTTTCGTAAAGGTAGAGGACACTTATGGTGACTTTGTTGTTAACATAATAAGTTTATATATGTAATATGATTTATTTGAAATACATTTTATCATTCCAAATGCTAATTAGTATTTGATAGCTTTTACTATAGACTCGTAATATTAGATTAAAAAATCGAGGATAATTACAAAAAAAAAAAAAAAAAAAAACAAAAAAAAATAGATAAAAGAACAATTTATCAAAAACCTGAATTTTGTCAGTCTATAATTTTGTATTAATTCCTCGCTTTGCAAATTATCATGTGAATATATTCGCAGCTATTACTGTAAACCTTTTTGATTAATAAAATCATCAAGAATCCAATCAATAACTGACAGATGACACCCATTTTGTCCACACACAGACCACACGTATGTATATATTTCATTGTATTGTTTATATTCCTCTTCCAGATTCAACCTACGATGAAATAGGAGGCCAAGGAACGGATAATACAGATGGTGACCGGTACCAACAGCTGGACCCTTTGAGTAGAGAAACAGCACACGCTTACGAGAATGTTGTCAAGACAACTGTGTAGAACATCATTACAAAATAATAAATTACACTTAAGAGCCATGTTCAATTGAACAACCGAGATTATGTTTAAGTTAGCAATGATGACAATTTTGTTTTGTTTTGTATGCGTTCTTACATCTGCAATGTTGTGGCCGAATACAGCAGTTAGAAACAAGTACAATGCAAATATTACAGTTTGATATCTAAATTTATTAAATATCTTATGAGGTTGTTGTTGAATGTTGATAAGACCGCTGATAACATAGCTTTGAATTTAGAAAGTACCTTTATTTTCTAGGAACAACAAATTTGTTGCAAAAAGATATTGACTAAGGTGTTGAAACGCGATATCTAACACGTTAAAACGAAATAACTAACGTGTTCCAACGAGACAACTAACGCATTGTAATGAGATTATTCTTTTGTTAGTAGTTATAAAGAGATTACTTTTGCGTTTTAACGAGACAATTATCACTCTTTTTTTTTGGACAACAATAGGTTTTCATACTTTCATACAAGAGCATAAGTACATGTAGTTATGAAGCTTTTTGAACTGTTAGGCAAAGTGCAAAAATATAAAATGCTCTAATTTTATAGTATATATGCTAGTTTACAAAGTTCGATAACTGTTGTTTTATTAAGGTACGTATGGTGAATCTTAATTAAAAGTTACCTAGCGCAAATGTTTTCTTTTTCTCATAACTTTTTTATTAGTTTTCAGCATGATAATACAATTCACAGTACAATAACAATGAGAACGGCACAAAGAATGGACAATTCTTATTGGTATTTACATACTTGTAGCTATGACAGGAAAGAAGTAAAGGTTAAATTTGATCAACTATTTATGTCAATGTATCAGGTATATACAAGATAATTAATTAGCATTGCTTATATCTTGGGCTACAGATCAAATGTTTTGAAATTGTGTGTTTTTTAAGTTAAACCTTGTTATGTATGTATACCTAGCTAAGCGTTTAATCTCACCGGCTATATTTCAGTCGTTTTTCCCGCATTTCATTTTTTAATATCTGCCTAAAGATTATACGTATGGCATATTTTTAAAATGATATTAAATCGTGGACAAAGTGGATAGCATGCCAAATATTGGTAGTAAATCCAAATCCTTTACATTTATCGTCAAGCTATTTAGTATAAACCATAATTAAAGGATTGACATTAAAAATAAAAAATGAAGCTTTTTCAATAGCAAAAATAAAAAAAAAAAATAAAAAAAATGTTCATAAGGTGGACACAAGAGGTCCCATTACTGCCGTTGAACCCTATCTGTGAACGCCGAAAGTGTAATACAATTACGACAAGTATCGATAGTACATGATCCAAGACAAGTACTCTGAGGCGTCGAGAATCAAAATCATTGGATGGTTCGTTTACAAGCTGGACGGGGCCAATATGACTTGAAGGGCACGTGGGTTTGGATGTTACAATTTGATGTTTGTGTAGAAGATGGACGGGGCCTTCAAATGTATACATGTATCAGCGAGGACCGATGGTATGTCAACATAAACAATTATAATATACTAAGACTGATCAGATTATGGTTGGTGGTAAAAATTCTTTATTAATTAGTAACCGGCTTAGTTTTCATTATCGACAATATGAATTCGGGACCCGTAGTACTGTACGTACATGTAGAATTTTTCATCTTACATCTCTGGTATTTTTGGTATATTTTGCCTATCATACTGAAATGCTACAATTTTGTCACACGTATAGGCCTATAAAATCTAATTTTAAATTGTAGGCGAATGTTTGTGAAAAATTAAGACGCAGGGTTTGTTTAAGTTTTAATACCTCTCAAATTTGACCTGAATATAAAGAATTACGATTAAAAATTAAAAACCGTTATGATTTCTGCAATAAACTGGTACTAATTAAGATGTATGTGTTATATATATATACGCAGATATATATATAATAAGCTTATAATTAGGTACCGTGAAACCCGTCATGATCTGATAAACTAGGAGTTTTAAAAATGAAAGGCAGATGCGTTTACGAAAAAGCGTAATGATTTCTCTTATAAACCGATACACTATTTGCTAAATGAATTTTAGTGATAGCGAATGTATAATTGAAGTAATAAAACACATTTTATATTAAAGAACTTAATTTCAACGATAATATAAATTACAAAACAATTTGTAAATCTAGGTGGATTTGATATCGATAGATATTGAAAATAATTGACTTTATTAAATAATATTCAAAGTCGGATTAGCAGCGAACATTTACTTGAAAATAATGGATTTTTTTATAAAAACATTATTATATAAACAAATAAACCAAGAAATGTAATGAATTAAACACAATTAGATAAAATCCACATGAATCTATATCGCGGGGTACACTCGTCATGAAATTTTAATATTTTTATACGTTTTAGATATTGCCGAGAATTTTGTTTTGTGATATATCATTTTGTGAATAAACGAATCGGTATGATCATGACAAATATAATTAATTACTGTTAAAAGGAAATAAAACTTATTTGTCAACGAAAGTCTAGAGCTACAAAATTGATAAACAGATTTATGTTTTATGTAAATGAAATAAAGTTGATTTCAAACTCTCCATTCTACCTGCAGATAAGCTGAATTACACATGAAATATATTATCACTAAGGTTTATGATGAATACTTTTCATAATAGTTTTGGCCTCGCTCATGCATATTGTGGACACTATGAATTTTAATTAGGTGATTTTCAAAAATCTATAGAAATGTTTTTGCAAATGAGGCTGGTAATTCTTAGTAACGGGACTTTGAATATATGTGTAGGATGATATTAAAAGGAAATCTATCGCTCTTTACAGTGGTAGTAGCCGTTTTTATGACGATGTGCTAGAAATGTGCTTTAATTTATAGCCGCTGAAGGTATACGGGTTAGAAAGTTAGCCATAACGTTCAGCTGACATTTGATCTTCAGCAAATGAGACTTCAATCAATTTTAAACTCCGCCTAGTTCAAGTTCAGCCAATCATCGCCACCTTAGGGTGAGTGGGACGCAACTATTTTGTTGCGTCGCTTTATTTATTACAATGTATACTCGCTACAGTAGTAAAATACTTACGTTGTTCACAGATAGGGTTCAACGGCAGTGATTAATACCCAGAGTATTATTAGAAATACAACGTCATGCCCGTGAGGCAATTCCAAAGAAAAAAGACAAATGAGATAAAAAGGCACTTATAATGATAACGGGTTCCGCTTTCCTTAGCTCAAGTTTTATTTGGTGGTTTATCAGAGTATTTAACTTAAAAACGGCAAAATGTATATTCAAATTGTTATCAAGTTAAATGTTTTGACAATGGATATTAATTGTGTTTTAGCCCTCCAGGTTGGTGTCATTTTATATGGATGACCATGTAAATGTATATGACGTAAACAATACTAGTACATATTATTCTTATAGTGCGTTCATCTAAGTAACAGATTAGACTGAGTATAGGATCTATTATTGATTCTGATAACGATGTTTGGTGATGTAGATATCACATTTGTGTCCGCCTGCGTTTACTTCGTGGTGACTCTAAAAAGTCAGTCAGCTCCCATACATCATGCGTGATTCATTTTAGATTTGCATGAAAAATGTAATTAGTCAGTCATATTTTATAGAACATTGTATTACCGTTGCGATAACATTGCAAGGGTTTAATTCCCGTTGAAAGAAAAACAAATGTATAATTTCTATAACATAATTTGATGTTACCCGTGTTTATATCTAAGTTTATGAAAATAATACCGAATTACAGGTATTTCTTATCTTTCCTAAAACAAACAACTTAACAGATGTTGTTTCTTAGCAATATTAAAAAACCCAGCTGAAGATGATCATTTGTTGACTAGTTCATTGTTTATTAAATAATAATGAATAACCTTGTCCCATAATGTAATAACAAATACATTTTTAGTATATATAGGCAATAGGATTGAAAATGGATAATAGTCTTTACATGTAAACTACAATACCCATACCGTATATACAGAAATGAGTCAAGGCAATGGAATAGTAGGGGTATAACTCTGAATGCAATATTTCTTGAGTAAAATTAATCACTTTAAAGTGATCAGCGACATCTGTTTTACAAAGGTTGATAATTGACCTGATACAATCACACATATATATGTGTAGCTTTGAAGTTTACATTTTAAAAATCGCACAAACACATTTGACGTCATTATGTAGTACATCGCCACGTAAGACGTTTTTTTCTAAATATCTGTTCAAGATTTGGTAAGTAGAAAATCCCTGATTACTCAAAGCTGTTCATGTGGTCTTCACTGAGTCAATGTCAAGCCTTTAACAATTATCCTTCCAAGAACCCGGCCCTTCTTCCTAATCGTACGTAACATCTGAAATAAAATGTATTCAATACTTAACATAAAATATATTCAATACTTAACCTATTTTGATTCAAGTCTACACCGTGAAAATGATGATATTATTCCAGACGATTATGAAACCAACCATCCTTAAATGTCAGAGTAAGCATTACAACCTCATTATTTTTTAATAGACTATGTATAGTTATTTGATGACTGTGGGACTTACCTTTCATAAATTAACGAAATGACAGTTCAGTTTTATTCTTTTTCAAGTTTTTTCTCAAAAGGAATATTTATACAGGACTGTAAATTCGGTATCATTATTTGACAAATATTGTACCTTTGTTTGATTCGCCTCTACTAAGCCCTGTCATATTGGTCACGTGACCATGCCCATTGCTCTCTGATTGGATCCTAGATAGACGTCTGACTAACACGATGACGATGACAACCATGACCAGAATGACAATGACCAGCCCAAATACAGTTCCTATCCCGATAGCCACATCCGTTATATAAACGTTGAATTGAACAGTTAATACTTCTTTTGCTCTTAAGGAACATTTTCATTGGTTTAAGATTTACTGTATTAGCACATATAGAGAAAAATAGCGTTGTCATATATATCGCCACCTCTGATTGACTTATGAGAAAAAGGCGAAACTATTTCATACAAAAAGATGTAGCAGTCACTACTTTCGTCGATGGCAATTGGACGCTTTATTCGCGGTTGATTAAGATTAAACTCAGATTTTTGTGTTATATCTCTTTAACAGTAAACACTGTTCAAGTTACTTATTTTCTAAAATATGATAGCAGCATATATTACAGTTTCTTTTATAATTGATGTCGCATAATTTAATCAAGCGCTTTTGATATTTCCAATTTACCATGTAATATTTTAACATGAATGTGTAATGTCATTATGACGAACACTGTCCGATATTTTTGTTTGAGTTAACTCCATCCCATTTCATTTACAATTGATTTGTTCAAGGCGTAGATAAAATCCTTAATTTGTTACAGTATTTGGTTATATCAAAATATCATTATTTCTATTAAGAAGGGCAAAGATAATGAAAGCAACTGAACATATTATATTTTTCATTTCCAATTAACCAGACTTGTATTGTTTTATATACAATTACGTTCATTACCTTTATTAGCTTTTTCTAAAAGTTTCTTTCTTTTTACCTATACAGTGTCCATTCTCCTGAAAACATACATTATTGATGCAGTTTTCTGGACATACCTCGGAGCAAAAATATCTATGGTATCCATCAACACACCCTGTAACCATAGAAATTACAGATATCACCGACAGAAAAAGCTCAAATTATAAAGAACAATTAAGACATTAAATTATATTTTCTACTTCGAGTTTAAAATATCGAATGCTCCATTCATTTGTATGTACTTATATTACCAAGATGTCGTCTACATCAAAGCAATCACAGGCGGAAATATTTTCATATATAACAGAATAAATCGCATGAAACTTCATTTTTTTAAGGAACATCATCACGCAATCAGTATTACTTCAAAAGAGCGAAATGTTAATTCAGGTCAAGAACTCGAAATTCATATGAAAAGTTTGACCTAAATTCACAAAATGTTTCAGGTCATAAAATTTTCCCGGCGTTTTCTGCATGTGAAATTAGCATGAAAACATATTTCAAGTGAATTTCAGGGCGAATTTACCTGAATATACTTTTGTGTGTATATCACAGATAGAATAGTTCAGTTGAACAAGATTTATTTAGAAAACATTTTGTTGTATGAAAGCCATATAAATACTTTACGCTCTTAGCTTAACAGTGACCATCCGTTCGTTTGCATTTGACGTCCATACATTGATCCGAACAGTTTTTATCACAATTCAACCCGTAATATCCAATTTGACAGGCTGAGAAAACAAAGGAAAAAAGCAGATTTAGCTTACCGTATAATTATCGCTAAAGAGCTAAACTATCAAATAGTTATAAAAGTTGTTATTAGAATTAACGTAACCATTTTGCCAAATTGGTAAAAATAGAATAAGAAGAGCTCCAATCGCACGCTTAATAAACTTAAAAAAATGTTTGTCAAAACATTCATCGAAGGACTTGGTCACAACAATTTACATCATAAATAGCCAAAGTTTGACATTTTCGAAAATTGATTTACTTTCATAGGCAATAAATTGACTTTAAAAATTGAGATAACTGTCGACTGAATTATGATTTAGTAGCAATTATTTAAAAAAATCGAGAATATTGATAAACATACTGATTAATATGCCAGATGTAATTTGATTTTACATAAATCGACTACTTCAAATGCATTCATCATTCAATGCAACCAATTTGTAACCGTCATTAAATTAGTTTAATTATTGTTTCTGTTGAAATGGTACCCATTGGATATCATCAATGTGTATCTTACAATAATGATCTACATTTACGGATTTAATGAAAAACAGAAATATAATAATGCCTTTGCATTCTGCAGTTGATCTGTCACACTCGTCAAAGCAGTTGATTGGGCAGTTCTTGGTACAGTTTAGACCAGCCACACACTCTGAAATAGATGTCAACGTCGAAGTTTTAGAATGTATATAGCAAAGGAATTAATGACTGTGAAAAGCAAAATTACCAAATTATTTTTATCGCCCAAAACTCAGTGTTCATTAGCATTATTAAATTTTCTACTTATACAATATAAAGGATGGGAATTATGATAGCTAGTCTATCAATGTAACAAAAAAAAAAAAAAAAAAAAAAAAAAAAAAAAAAATCTAGTTAATGTTTGTGTGGTACAATGTACCTGCACAGATTCCAGTGTTCTGAAAACACTTGTTGCAATTGGATGGACAGATTTGATCACACAAACTACCGTGGAAGTCTGCTTTACATGCTGATAATGAATAGAATCGAAATCGATCAAACCAAAGACGGGCTATGAAAATAAGTTAATAAGTTAATTGTGTTTACAAACAAATACAAGTTCGAAACATATACAACAATGAATCATTATCAAAAGCAAACTATGTCACTGTTTATTGGAATAAAATACTTTACAGCTAGAATTAATAAAGCATTATGACGTCATAAATGACAAAAGCATTGTTAGATTGAACATAAAACACATACGATAACAATCTCCAGTAGTTTAACAGGATCGGCGCAACCAATCGAGCAAGGGTTGCATGTGGAACCATAAAACATATCTTTACAATCTAAAGAAAATAAAGGAAAATAAAGAAAAAAAAAACACAACACATTATCTCCTTTAGACCATACTAAGTAATTCATTCACACCCACATATCCATATACAAAACGCTGATCCTCAAACAAGTGTAGATGCGGATATGGGATGATTTGTTTTCGTTGTAACGCAATATCTTTTCTTATTGAGAGATTCTATATTTATGGACACATTGACCCTATCATATGCAACAATCAAGTACTATTAAAATTATCAATCATTTAATAGGACATACCGAAACAAAACCCGGAACCTTTCTCACAGGAGTTGGTTTTACAATTAGTTGGACATTCATTCTTGCAGAATTCGCCATACTTTCTGGGAAAACAGTCTGTAACAAAATATTAACAATCGCATATGTGTACCACCGTACTCTACATTTCTCCACTTTAAACATATATTTAACTAACTTGTAATATTTCAGCATTTATGTAAGAGTGTCAGTATGTATTGTTTTTATTATGTTATGATTTAAGTCGATAGACCTTTTAGCATATGTCAAAACGCTTATTTAACTAAAATGTAAATGATCAAAAACATAAAATATTTTCTTATTGGTTTTTTTGTACGATGTTTTACATTGACGTAACATTAATATTTTAGATTATAATTATCATTAAGATCTGATTCAATGTTACATGTCTCACTTACAGAAACAGGCTCCAGTAGTAGGATTACAGTTACCACCATAGCACTCTGCTGAGCATTGCCTGTTGCAGTTACCAGTACCGTACATCCCTTTCGGACATCCTGTCAAAGACATAATGATATGACAAATATTTTTTCCTTTCAGAGGTAGCTCATTGTGTATTATATGCTGCTCACTGCATCCGTAAATCAGAAAAAGCATTATCTTATAACAGTGTAACATGTTATGCCTAACGATGTAACATCTTGTGCGAGTATGCCGTGAAAGAACTTTCATATTTGGATATAAACGTTTATGATATATTGGTATAAAGTTAAAAACAAAGGCATGAAGTCATATTTCATGTGAAAATAAACATTAAGATATTCTGTTATTTGTTGTAAAAATTGTCTTTATTATATACTGAGCGCTGATGAAAACAAAACACTTTTTAATTGATTATTTTTCAATAAATTTTTTTGTTCATATCAAACAAATTAATAATGTAAAACTTTGAGCACCTTACCTATGTATACATTAATGATTCGCACAATTGAACTTGCTCTCGGGCCGTGAAGCGGTCGATTGTTGAAAAATTACCAATCTGCACGTGCACTCGGTATCAATGCGCGCTTGGTCTACCCATTACACGTGTACAGTCCTTGTGGATAGGAAGACTGTTTTCCACATTCAGATTTTGAAAACGCCGTTTAGTTTGGAAAACGATGCCACGACTTATGGATACCCAGCGTCACGAAGTTAGGGGTTTGCTGGCAGGCGGACTTCCGCGGCGTGTAATTGCGCGTAGAATCGGATGTTCGCATTCTACTATTGTGAGACTTCATCAGCGGTACGTTCAAACCGGTTCTCTGAGTGATAGACCGCGAACTGGGAGGTAACGAGTGACGTTGGATCGACAGGACCGTTACATCCGGATCCTCCATCTCAGTGACCGCTTCCAAACTGCCTCCCAAACGGCCAGAACAACGATATGTATCAGTGGAAGACAAATTTCGGTTCTTACTGTTCGCCGACGTTTGCGTAGCGCCGGTTTGAAAGCCTGAAGACCCTTCCGTGGGAACATGTTGACACAACGTAGACGTCAAAATAGCCTGACGTGGACCTGGAGGCATCAACGTTGGCTCATGCGCAAAATTGTGCACCCAACTTAATTTAAACTTTGTATATAGACTAACATTGAAAAGATATCGAGTTAGAAAAATCAGCTTGATTTGACTTTAACTTAATTATGGAGTTATTGTCGTTTGCGATAATAATTAATGAACCTTGTGAACATAATAATGTGAGTTAATATGCACAATCTTAATGAAAATTGTATGTAGACCTATTAGATCTATGTTCCTATTTCATGATTAAAAGACATCAGTTAGCTAATAAATGACATAACAAAATATAATCAAAATTATATCAGGTGACCGTTAAGGCCCATGGGCCTCTTGTTTCACAGTGGTATAAAAACGGCTAATCAGAAAGCCAGATTAAGTATAATAACAATGAAAAATTAATTATTTCTTAAAGGTGAAATTATTGAATTAATGTTGTTAATGCGTCATATTCACATAGACACGAACACTTTAAAAGGTACCATCATACGGCAGCTGCGAAAAGAAATTTCTAATTTATCAAGAAACTTTCTTCAAAGAGAACTTTTGTGTGTGCACGATTAAATAATGACAGCATCAGATACATGGATAATAATATAATACACCCAGATATTTGCTGCATAGGATAATTCTTCAACTGCTATATACCACGATCCCAAAATCATCGAAAGTCTCTAAAAGATTATTTTACTGCAATGACAATACTTCTGCCATTTAGTCAAGATCAGTGTTAACTATTATTTACATTCTGACTGGATTCAAGTATATATATTTTCACAGCAAATGAAAATACGAAATGCCTTGGTTCGGGTAAAGGTCAAACTGTTTGTTTGATAGATGATGGGAAATGAAAGACCTATGACATTGACATGTAACTGGCCTATATTATAGGTCAAGCGTAAAATACAAATTTATATATAATTACCAATAAAAAGGATAAGTGTCATACGCCTGATGATACAGTAGGCTTTGCTTCGTTGACATAGACATGAAAATTGTTGCAGACCTCCATGTTACGATAAGAAAACTACTTTGGAGTTATGTGCTAACCGCTAACCCGAAAGAGATTATTTTCATTTATATTACTTTCTCCTTTGGAAAGTTATTTCTTTCATATTTTGAGTGAATCTAATTCGAATACTGATCGTAATTATTTAGTCCACTAGTTTCTTAGAAGAAGACAACTTCGTTATCTAAGATATAGTACGATACTCTCCCTAAAACCCTTGGCGGAATTCACGTCAAAAGTGAAGTTCCTGTTTACAAATTCTATTTGGATGCGCCTAGATTTAGCCAAACAATGAAAACAAATTTTCTTTATGTCAACAACATTGAACAGAACTGATGGTAGTGACCATTAAGGCATGCGATGTCTGTCAACACTAGTACTTCTTTACCAATGCGGAAGTTTATTATACATAAAATATATATGCCAATGTTACAGTTAAATATTACGCTTCAATAACAAAATATCGTGAACCCAAATCACGTAATTTATAAATGAAATGCTTATTGTTTAAGGTTAAAAAAACAGCATCAAACTCAAGTTTTATAAGGCAATAGCCCCAATTTTAAGTCAAAACTGGACCCCAAAATCTTACCCGACCAATGAAAACTGAACCAAAGTGTTGGCAGTGACCATTGAGGCAGGTCATGTATGTCAGCAACACACCAATTGGCAAAATAGCTGTAATAAAAACTTTACAAATATCCCAGTTCAACCATTTATTTATATCGCTTCCAAATCCTGATAACTTGTATATTAAATAAATTAATTATATGTGCTTTGATTTTTTTATAGAATGGTAAACCAGTTCAAATTAAAAGAGATGTAAGCATTAAAAATATGAGGAAGGGGGAATTAAATTAATTCATCTAAAATCTTTTATAACTGCTCTAAAAGCATCTTGGATTAGACGAATTTGTTGTAAAGTAAGGAACTGGGATATTATTCTAAGATCTCTATTTGACAAACAAAAATTAGCGAATACTGGAATTAAACACTTAAAAAAAACAATCTAAAATTGCAAATTAATTTTGTAAAGATGTTCTAGAGGCTTGGTGTAAGACTTTAAGTTCAAGTAATATTTACAAAACAAATATTTTAGAAAACCCTATCAGATTTAATAGTGAAATCAAAATAAATCGTAAAGGTATTTGTAAGAAGTGATGGAATGAAAAGAGTTATCTGTTTATCTATAACATTTTGAAAACAGACAAATCCATATATAGACTAGAAGAATTTCATGAAAAGGATAATATTCAGACCAATTTTCTGGAATATCAGGGTATAAAAATCTCCATTAATCATGTCATAGGAAACAATCAACAAAGTTTTGAAAAATATAAAAAAAAATATAATTCTTCGCACAATACCAATAAACCTCAAATTAATTTTAAGTCGTAAAAAAGATGTTCAAAATATATATACTGTTCTAAATAAAAATGAAGTTATACCTACTGCTCAAAATAAATGGAATCAAAATTTTGAAATTGATCGAGATGGATGGGGAAATATTTATAAACACCCTTTTAATGCTACACTGTACTACTAGCTCAAAATTCCAATGGTTACAATTCCGAATAAATCATAGAATACTAACTACAAAAACATTTCTATAAAGAATTGGTAAATCAAACAACAGGCTATGTACATTTTGAAAAACATATCCAGAAACAATCACTCATATATTTTGGGACTGTGAAATTGCATCAAATTTGATTGAACAATTAAGAATTTCTATGATTACTAATAATTAAGGTCTTAAATTTGAAAAAAAAACAGGATTTTATTTTCGGCAAACAAGATAGTACATATACTAATTTTCATATTGAAAATTTGATACCGCAACTGTAAATGTCTTGAAAAAGAACAGTCTAAAAATCATATTAAATTTGAACTAAAAGCTCACAAGATTATAATATCCAATAGTAATTTAAAGCGTAAACCACAAACACTTGCAGAGTTACAAAATTGGTTAAATATATAAACAGTAACATTTTAAAAATTCTTGAAAGATCTCTCTCACATCCCCCTCCCCCACCACCTTTTTTCTGTCTTGTCCTTGTTGTATTTTTTATCAAGAGTTGTCTCCCCTAGTTCACTTTATCACTACATTTGTAGGAAGGGAAATATCTCTTGTTATATATTTTATGTGAGTGGTAATAAATGTGTGTATTTTGTTACGTTAATAAGATCCTTGTAAATACGTACTTTAAAATATGCAATTTAAAATAGTTTTTCAAAAATAACTTCTATTGCATTTGTCTTTTATGTATCTTCTGTACATGTTGTGTTGTAAATATTTTTTGAAAAATATGAATAAAAAAATTACATTTGTGTGTAAATTAATGTTTTAGATGAGCTAAATGAAGTAATTGGATACGTTTCGCTTCAAACAAATAGGAAAAGTAAATACGTGCATGGTTTCTGTTTCACAAAGTCAAACAAATAATGCAAAAAAAACCAGACTTCGTTCTCTTGATAAAAGTGGTATTTGAAGCATGAAACACAAACATTGGTGTCCGAACAAATGAACAGATAATTCACAAAGATGCTAACGTGTTTTTTCGAAGGGCGCTGCCAATGGTTTGAGGTATAGTATCGTACTTAATACCCTTGGTTAGGGAAGTTGAGAGGAAAAGATCATTACGTTTTCCATTTTTATTCCAATTTGTTCTTTTGAATTGTTTACTTTTTCATTTCTGTTTTTGTATCCCCTTATTCAAATGATTTGCCCATTTGTTTATGGGGCATTCATCGAAATTCCGCAAATTAAGGATATCAATGAGTGAGCTCTTGCAGTTGCCAACTAGATTCATTTTGTTTTATAATTAAAAAAAATCTCGTTTTAGATAAGCTTGCAAACATACATAATGTACATTCGTACGTCTAATTTCAATTTGTTGTGGTAGTAGCCCCTTGGTAATTTAATTTGATCCCTTCCGGGATTTTCTGTCACGTAACTCTGAACAGCTAATACCACATTTAAAGTGATTATAACCCGTTCAATCGACTCGACTATTTGATGTGGATTCCTGTCCTTCCATGCGTATGTCACTATGTAATTGTCATCCTCTTAATTAAAGAAGTCGGTGTGGTAGTAATCACGAATAAGGTATTTAATACTGCACTGATATATCCACTTGAACACTCTCGCGTTTCTACACTTGGAGACATTTTATACAGTTTATAACAAAAAAGTGTCTATAGAAATTCATAGCAAATACACAAGTGTGACACTGGTGTTGGATTACCTATGATATAATTGTGCACGTAATGCAATGATACTATTTCCTGGTTAAAGTGTAAGCCATTACATACCTTTATAACAGACAGACATGTACACTGGAATACGTCTGGACATACCTTGATAACAGACAGACATGTACGCTGGAATACGTCTGGACATACCTTGATAACAGACAGACATGTACGCTGGAATACGTCTGGATATACCTTTATAACAGACAGACATGTACACTGGATTACGTCTGGACATACCTTTATAACAGACAAACATGTACACTGGAATACGTCTGGAATGTTTGGTGTTATTGATTGTCCTGATGTTCCTTGCATCATCACGATCTGAAGGTATGTTTTCATATGTGTATGTTATAATATTATATTTTTGTTTATTTCAAACATGTCTGTATTGTACGTCGATATGAACTAATCATATGTTTGTCAAAGTAATGTGTATTTTCCGTGGTAACTGGTTGTAAATATACCTACTTTTTCTAACTAATAGCTATTAACTTAATATATATTAATGTTTCATACCCTGCACAACTGTTGTTATCTTGAACAGGATAAGGACGATTTTTATGTAAGGTATCAGACCCTGTTAACACTAGTGAAATTTCGTATGCCTATAATAACACTTTTTACATGTTTCTGAACATAACTGAGGTGATAAGTATTGTGTATGGAAAGGTACTACTGTTGACTAATGGTTGTGTGGCGTAAAAAGATTTTAAAAAAGGAAGGTATTTCAGGAAAACAAGTTCACAGGGTTCGGTACATATATCTGTAACCAAATAACCATGACATTATATTTACTAATTCCTATAAGTATGAAATAGCATTATTTGACCTGATTCGACTTTACAAAAACATACCCATCAAGTCCTTTTTTTGTCGTGCAAATGGCGGCTGTGAATGGCAATGTGAAGTTAGCACCAGATTCGAGATTTGGGTATCGTATAACGAATCTCTTGCTAGAATTGTATTCGTTATTAAAAAAGAAGTAATAAATAAAAATTTCAAAAACAGATCAAAACATTATTTCACAAACTCAAAAAACTAAATACCTCGATCAATTGTTTTGATTTTGAATAACGAATACGGTGTCAGCGCCGTATTTGTTAATCGTTTTTTAATTTTGATTTACGAATCTGCTTGCAGAACATTATGCGTTATTCAAAATATAAAAAAAACCAAAAAAAAAACAAAACAAAAAACAAAAGAAACATAAAAAAAGATCTAAACATAACTAAAAAACTAAATACATTTACCTCGATCAATTATTCAAGACTTGAAAACCGTAAAACACCTCTTGATATCGTTTTTCGTTATTCAGTTTGAATAACAATCCGGTACCGATGCCAACACCAAATTTGTCATTCGTTATTCACTAAAATGAATAACGAAAAACGACCTAAGGAGGTGTTTTACGGCTTTAAAGTCATGAAATGATTTCATGTAAGCTTTACTGAATAACAAATAAGGTGGGGAAATAACGAAAAACGATCTGAGGAGGTGTTTTACGGTTTTCAATTTTTGAACATTATATTAAGGTATTCATTTATTTATTTTTTATTTTGAGGTTGTGAAATTATCTTTTGATCTGGTTTTTTTTTGTTTTTTGAAATTGTTATTTATTTATTCATTTTTGAATAACGAATAATGTGCTGGCACCGGATTCGTTATTCGAATCCTGAATCACGAATCCGGTGCTAACTTCAAGTTACTGCTTTAAAGTACATTGTATATTTAATCATCGAAACATATCTATTTATTTACTACAATAATTCAAATTCCGATGCGGAACATTGATATCTAAGCCATTATTTTAGTTCAATCTCTTGAAGATAGAGATCATAATTTTCTCTCTGTTTCTTATACGATCTGACAACAATTAAATGTTAGCTGGGCGGCGAAAATGCATTTGAACTGAAGTTCAAGAAGCATATATGTCACTAGAAATTAACCCCTTATAGGATGTGCTCAGATCCTTTATGAAGCGAAGTAATAACATTGTAATCAGACCGAGTCTAGTTTGGTTGCTTTAACAAGTTTCTGCTACAATTATCCACATGCATGGCGCAATAATTATCGACCTACTACAAATAAAAATTAAAAATAAGTGTTACAAATTATTTATATCATGTGCACTAAAATAAAATACTGTGTATTCTACTTTTGTTTAATTTAATTTCATAAAGCAAAGACATTGATTTAAGTTTGTGGTTTGTAGGTTACATTTCGCATGTACAATACCATCCCCGTTAGCTTGAAAGTATTGCAGAGAGAATAATATATTAGTGTTATATTGAGTAGGTAACTCAAATGCATTTGATGTGAGCAAATCAGAATGTTTATTGTCGTTATTTACTCCTCAGTGAACATTGCTTTAACGGGATCTGCTGCTCAGTCAACCGACCGGGAGTTATCAAGGTGGAAAGCACCACAAGGTATAGACGGTTGTACCAACCAAAACATAGGCAGTGGTTGCTGTGCTCACACCAAGGATGGTCGGTATAAAGAAGCATGGTGGCGTGTGGATTTAGGGCAGACGATGACGATACAGAATATTACCATATACTACAGAGGCGGGTGAAAGCGTTTAGCTTATTAAGTCTTTTCGTACCTTGTAGTTGTTAAATTCTAGTACAATTCACAATTCATATACTTTAATACTAAACTGACCTTTTAATAGGCCTAAACAAAAACAATAATATGTTATACCATACGAAGTGCTATTTTCCCACTCAAGTTTCACACAATACGATTTGCCCATACACACAGCAAAGGGTGTTCTATATACTCACACCAGTCTGGCATTCGATGACGTCTCGGGTTTGATTGCACGATAACATTATTAGTAGGTAGCCGTGATATAAATCATCAGATGAAGAGTGTTTTGCTTCTAATAGTTTGATTGAGCATATTAAGACAATAAAGTCACCTATATGTTTTGACTGTATTTTGATTGGCCGATACGTTTCTCAGAAGTATTCATCAACTGCGCTATCAACCCCGAAATCGGCGGTGAAAAGCACGCGGGGTTACTGGACTAAGTCCAGATACCTCTCGCGAGTCCAGTAACCTGTGTCAAAAACAGATCGAGGGAAACTCCCTTTTGGTGTGACGTCATAATCACTTTTGACGTCGAGTCATACCCAAATATAGCGTAACGGGAGTTTCCTAATTCAATGACGTCGGATTAATCTTTTGCGACGTCATTATTATAGTTGGCAACATATATGGCGGAAGGCAGCAAGTTTACTGCGATCAACGGTGATCAACTGCAAACTTTCAAGAATGCCAGACGGGCAGTTGATGCCGCGATCAAATATACCGGTTCTACCAGTCTAAAACATTAGCAAGAAGCATTTGCATATTTACCATATACCACGTGTAATGGATAAACTTCATGTACTTTTGTATAAAGAACATTTGCAAATATCACCCTGTGTATTGTAGTAAAGTCGTTTACAAGAGCCGGGTTAAATGTCATATAATAAAACAGTTATCGACCTATATCCAGGTGGATACGGTGAGTTATCAACCCTCGAAAATGATATAACCCTCGGTCTCCGCCCTCGGTATATATCATTTACTCGGGTTGATAACTCACCGTATCCACCTGGAAATAGGTCGATTATTGTATAATATACACCATGTTGTGTTCAGATATAAATGTTATATCAATAGTTAAGGGGTTAGGATTTTAATTAATTGGCTTCAACAATGAAAACATAACTTTTCACCATTTGACATTTGATCTCTGAAATTACCATGCTTATCATCTAGTTGCCGTAAAACAGCCCAAAGTGATACCCCTCCTTTGAATAATGATATTAAGCCAAATACAAAGGATTCGACTATTCTAAAGGTTGAGACTTTAAATTAATTAACGTAAATGTTACATGAACTGCTCGCAGTTCACTTCATTTGCACGAGATAAACTTTTTTCATCAATGAAGCAGCACAATTGAAAATCAATCCTTTAATGTCTATGATTGATTGTGATGTTGATTTATAGATGATTTTGGATATCGTTTTGGCGGATACTCACTCTACGTGTCCAACTCTACAACCAGCCCCATAGATGGGACTCTATGCTATAAGGATAATAGTACTTTACGGAATGATGTCAACTTAAACCCGACACATGTATGTCAGAGTGTAGCTCGGTACGTCACTGTCTACAACAGGAGAGAAAACACCTAAAACACGTGACTGGTATGATGATTACGCTGTCCTGGAACTGTGTGAGGTCCAGGTTTTTGGTAATTCATTCGATATTTTAGTAGCATTTTTTTATAATTACTTTCTGCATATACGTCTGAAATTTAGCAGTCAAACTTATAAATGTAGAGTAAAATCTGGACTTTAAATTAATATGCAAAAATTGCAAAACAATATTTAGATCTTCAAATAAATGAAAATTTTAAGTTTAAAATATAATTGAAATTAATAATAAAATACAATAGCTACCAAACGGTAGTATTTTATGATAAGGCTGTGACAATAGTCATAAAGTGAGAACATTCTTTTGTTTTACTTCAAGGATGCTCAATAGGAAGATTTGGTTCCGGTGATTGTGACAACACCTGTTCTTCAAGATGCTTCGGAGGAAACTGTAACCCTATAACAGGATCGTGCTTCTGTATGACTCTCCTTATATTCTAATATAAAGTATGATAAGGAACATACCAATGTCACAATTTACGGATTATAACACAATGCCCAATACTTTTTTTCTTATTTTTTTTTTTAAAATGGAAACGCAAAACCAGTTTGATAATTTTGTAGTGTTGCAAAAGTCATTAGCTTATAATTAATACTACTATTAATCATGATCTTCCAATTCAATAAAAATAAATATAATTTAATATCTAAATACTGCGCGTTAGTTGAAAATTACTGCGGCAAACGGCAAAACAGCGAAATGAATCTTCACTGTTTACATTGATTACACATGGTATCCTGCATTTGTTTGATGTTGTAACATCTGTTATTATTGTTTTTCAGAAACTTTTATGTTTCGTTTCATATAGTTAGTGGGCGTTTAACTTTCTTTTGTGAACGTTGACTCTTGAAATAATCTACCTCACATTTAATTAAAGGTTATCAAATCTGAAAAAACCTCTTTCCGTATTAATGAGACATTGGTTATACTTCGAATAAACTGAGTATCCGAAAGATAAATATACTTTAATATAAAGTGTATGATCTTGTGCATCAAAATTTAACAGGAGCCGCAAAACGCTTTACAACAAACAGAACATTCGAATCATGATCATCCTGATTTATAATAACGAATTTCTATTTTACCTGCAGTTGAAATTGAATTTACATCCCACCTCAGTAACAAGTAAATAAACAGTAATAACACATAGCTGAAATAGTTGTTCCAATTGCAGAATTAGTGTGCGATATTGTGTTGATGGTCACCAAAAATGACTGACAAGAACCGCTTCTCAGTAATCGATGCCTACTTACAAGATGGTGGATGTATCAGTAGGGTTGAACCAATGATATTGCTAGTTTTAATACCATTATACGATTTCCAAAATAGAGCAGCTACATTGAAATTAGCTTTATGTTTCTTTCTTATGTATCTTGCAGAGATGTTAATGAGATAGGTACAGTTTGACAAGATCGAACGATTTATTTATAGATCTATCTGTATTACCATAAATGGTATATCATCCATACTAGCCCAAGACCTCATACAAGGCTTGGTCATTTACATGGCACTGCGTTTTCAATTATTAATCTATTTACGATGATCTATTTTATTATGAACCAATGCATTTTTTCAGATTGTTTTACCGGCATGCACGGCGAGTTCTGTGAACAACAATGCACCGCAAACTGTAACAGTACTTGTGAGAAAGACTCGGGACAATGCATTGGTAAATACACTTTAGTCATCATTTTATAGATATGATTGAGTTTTTCATTGTCTTTCTAGACATAGGAGGGGTTTAATAAAATATCTACACACTTTCTTCAATTTTCTTCAGATTTAAGGTACACAGAATTAACATTTAAAACATACTTATTTTCTTTCTTATCGTTCTCATCAAAGACATAGAGCAACCTATTTGGTTTGCGAAGTTAGAGCAGTGATCAAGAGCTGTGCAAAACATATACTAAACCATGATCAAGGAAAATAACATTGTCTTATGACACAGTGTATTGCCACTACGATTAATGTAAACGCAATTTTCAAAAAGAGACAATAACAACTGCTCTATTATTTTATTTGTAACTCCGTTAGATATTTCTAGAACTACTCAAAACGCTCTTACAGTAGTGTATTTACCTTATTAGGTAAATTGTCTAACTTAAAAAATCATTTCATCAACTCATCAGTGGTTATGTAGTTCATTTGTTTAACATACGTAACATTGACTCGGGTATTGGTACAGCGTACGTTGTACCTATCATACCTTCTTAATGGCATTGCTATACCATTTAGAATTTCAACGGTATCAATTAAAATACCTAACAATGACATAGAATTTGTCAATATTTTGTGTTATATGTTTCAAAAGGAATGTAGAACAATGCATCATGTCATATTTTGATTCATGGTTATGTAATAGAACTAGCCTGATTGAATTGCCCCCTTTAATCTCAGTTATATTTGAATATTGTCACTTTGTCAGTAATTCCAAACTACCAACAAACTGTTTCTCGATAAAAAAAAATTTGATGGTAATTGTTCTTTTTATATTATATTTTTACTCAGACTGCATCAATGGAAAATACGGGGAGATGTGCCAGTTTGATTGCTCTACCAACTGTAAAGATCAGATATGTATGAAGAACAACGGGTTCTGTTTAGGTAATGCTATATGTTTTGTTATACCAGTGAAATAAGATCTTCACTCAGAAAATACAACAAATAGATGACTGTTCCTATTAATTTGTTTTATGCAATTAAAAATCCGCTTGAAATACAAGGTAAAAAGTAACAAAAAATATTGAATGTGATATACATACATGTCTTTAAAGTTATATTTACATTTACTGGGCAAAAATGCAGAAATCCTGTTTTCTACTATTGAAAACCATAAGTTTTGATAAATTAAGCTATGAAACAAAGGGGCGGACAAACATGTACAGTTCTTGTTACCATTTGCAACAACACAAAATGAAATCACTAATATTATCAGTTCTTTTTTATGCTATATATATGTTTAGATGAAATCATGGCAATTGCTAAAACCAATGATAAAATGAAAATTAAAGATTTGACTTTGTAAATGCTATTCTCATTGTATTGGTAAATGTTGGTGCTGAATAACATAGTCTTGGTGTTTACGTATGAAATTACGGCACAATTTTTAATTATCTTTTTTCTCTGGAAAACGCTACAATGAAGTGTGTTTTCACCACTTGAAAGGTTAAAATCTGCAAATGCTATGAGGATCTATGTTCAACACAACATTACATTGATTTGTTCATTTGTTCAGTTCACTTGTGTTATTTCCAGAATGCCTTGCTGGGAAGTATGGGGATATGTGCGAAATGAATTGCTCTAATTGCAGAGATTTAATATGCAGGAAAGACAATGGATATTGCTTACGAAGTAAATGATACAAACATAATTGGATTATAAGTTGATGACAACGGTTAGAATTAGGGAAGGTTTTAGGACAGATTAAATAGCTAGCTTACACTTTTGCTAATTAAGATTTCATTAAACCATTTTGATAATTTGTGGACGTCAGCAAACAGGTAAGCGGTCGGGGATCGAACGTATAATATGAACATCTCAATACATCGTTTCTAAACATATTGTAAAAAAGAAAGAACAAGTGTATTATATATCATTTAATAATATTGTAGGCATAATGTTTTCGTTTTTTTGTTACTATTGCGCAACGAATATAAAAGCAATAACAAATTATGTTCTATGTATTACAAAGCAACAAAAGAAAGTACCAAACACATATCGTTTCATACAGTAAATGCATTTGTTTTCTGTCTTAACGGGATACTTAAGTCTGATATTTCATTGAAAGTAACGTTTATGTCGGATATCGTTAATACGTTAATAATTCGGGTTTGATTAAAGTAATAGAGAAATGGAGTAGATGTTATAAAAAATCACTGTGACACACATACAAGTGTATATTAAGGTCAAAATTTGATGCAAAGAATAGTTCGCTCATCACCATTATACATTGGAGATAGCTAGAACCAGCAGCCGTTGTGGAAATTGACCGAAATAAAACACGACTAAATGTCTCTTACAAAAGCGCATTTGCCATTTCAGATACACGAACTTAAATAAATAAGTTTTCTAATAAATACAGCTGTTACTAAGTCCCTATTTGATTGGTCTGTATATCGTATGCGAATCCGAATCAGCTATGGGTATAGCGTGCTCATTTACATGTGATTTATCGTACATCTATGCGATTTAAACGATGTCAATAAAAATCGTTAACATTACCGACTGATTTACATACGTAAGGGCTGTAGAACAAACGTTCACTTCATGCTTATGTGCCAGATTTATCCTAACTGAAATGTCTCTTTAAGCGCTTATACTTTGATGATTACCTTCACCTTTTTATTTATTATCGTCCCACTATTCGTCGCCAAGAGCTCAAAGCTATGTGCATTTTCAGCATGCATTGCCGGAAAGAAAGGATTCCGTTGTGATACTAGCTGTCCTTCGACATGCCGTACATGCGGCCAAACAACCGACGACTGTTTTGGTATGGTTTATATTTACATAATTCAAGCATGTTATGGTTTTAACCACTATTGATTTCATATAATTACCTTTTCATGAACTTTGATTATAATTTGTTTTGAAGCATTTTATTGCATTTTCAATGTTTGTATTGATTAATGACAATATGACATTACTACATTGGAATATAACGAAATGGAACATAATTCTTCGATTTCAATGTTTATTTTCAGACATTTCAGAGTTTGTTATTTGAAATTGAAAATTCTACAAACTGAGATTTTCTTCACTTTTTTCAGAGTGTGTGCCCGGATTCTATGGAGTGTACTGTAACCAATCTTGTCCGATCAGCTGCCGGGATGAGTGTGACAAAAGGACGGGAGAATGCTCAGGTATCATGACATCAAACATTTAGTTGTCTATAACGATGATGAATCTTATTCAGATGCCCTTAGTTAAATTCTTATATACCGTAAATCTAACGATTCTCATTCTTAAACCATAATTGGGATTATTCCAAACACATTGATTAATGGGTTTTAAGGGTGTGTTTTTCAAAATATAACTGTGCTAACATTACAGTATTCAGGAAAATGCTATTTTTTGTCACATATTTAACAATCTAATAATACATAAAATATTCGAATTGAATCAGAAAGCATTAATTACAGCTAAAACAATGGATAATTAGAGTATTGCCTCCATAATCTAGTCCGAACTTAAAAACCTATTAGCGGGATTTTGTTATCAACCAAATCTTCGCTTAGTTGCTAATAATATAATTATTTTTTTCCACATTATATAATACTGTTGCCACATGAGTACAAAACAAAAACAAAAAATTTGTTTGCTTTATTTTATACTATATTGATAAGCTATTTATAAGATATTACGTGGCCATTTATTAGCTAATGAGATTTTGGAAAGCAGATCCTGTCGGATATCTAAATTTATGTTTCATTACATAATTTTCAAATATACTACATTTACTAATTATCTTATTTCCTGCTTCCTTTCAGCTTGTATTCCGGGATCTTATGGCGGTACTTGTATTCAGGCATGTTCTGAGAACTGTGAAGACAAAATATGCGCCCAGGATACTGGCATCTGTACAGGTATAGTATATTGTCTTTTCCTTTGAACATCATGGGGATGTATACTCCCTATTACAATTTGCTCTGCATGTATTGTCCCTTCTCTGTGTTCAAATACCTACATTTAAGTGCTTTATTTGGAGATTTGTGGTTTATTTCAGATTGTGCTGACGGTTTCTTTGGTCCGGTATGCTCCCCCTGTTCGTCCGGATGTTTCGATCCAGTCTGCAACAAAACATCCGGAAATTGTGCGCGTACGTATTAGAAAAAATATTGTGGAGATAAAGCAAACAAAATAATGATACTAGGGAAAGGGAAAGAACGTAAACTGGTATAAATAACAAAAAGAAATACATTTTTGATATAGCATGAGAATGACAGTAATCATGTAGTAAACCTATTTAATTATGTAATTAATTATCTAGCAGGGTTATTGAATGTGTAAATGAATTATTTACCTTATCATTTTCTGTAAAAATATCGATGTTTGTAGAATGTAAGTCCGGATTTTACGGCAATAGATGTGGACAAAGCTGTCCATCTAGTTGTCAAAACGGCATATGTTCCAAGGATTCCGGAAATTGTGAAGGTAGCATTTCTTTTGTTAATTATACATGTATCATTTGTATATTTTCCGATGAATTGCTGTTCCATCTATTTATTTTGAAATCACCAAATTTGTGTATTGAATAATAAATATGTTTCTATCACAAAAATAAATGTAATTGAATTTAAAGTTTTTGGATATTTTACGTTAAGAAAAGCTACACGTTCTACACTTTTTAGAGTGATCAGCCATTTATTTTATATATATTGGTATTCGCTACATGAAATTAACGAAACTTTAATTAACAGGATGTGATCCGGGGTTCTACGGCTACAAATGTGACCAGGTGTGTTCTATGAGATGTTTAAACCAAATATGTGGCCAGGGTTCCGGAATATGCACAGGTATAACGACATGTAAATTATCTCAATTATGTAAATTACAGTTGTAGTGAGCGTGGTTGTTAGGTTAACGTAGGTTGCGTGACAAAGAAACTGATCCGATTCCTCAATACATAAAAATATAAATCAGTTGCAATTTTATCCGTTCTTAATACAACAATTTCAAAGTACAGATGAAGTATAAGCTAGCATTTGTTGTCATTATTGACATTGTCTTTGATTTGCAGATTGTGTTCCTGGTTTCTATGGGCAAGACTGCGCTCAAACTTGTCCCAGTGGCTGCCCAGATGTATGTGATAGATACATCGGGATCTGTACAGGTAAAATATGGCACTTGTACTATTATCATCATAAATCAACATGGCATAAACAGCTTATACGTTGGTAATTTTCGTCGCCTGATATATGGCAGTTGGTAATACCGTGAGAGGGATAAGTTCTTTAGGCAAATAGAACCGGTGACCTTCTGTTCAAATATCACGTCATTAGCTCTGTTAAAGTTTTATTAACTTACTTATAACATATTATTACATACATATATAAACTTGTAGATTACTGTTGCGTCCATTTAGTCGATCATTTCTTTTCTAATAAAAGATCTCTATTACACGTTGTTGCTATCTGTGTTGGTTATTGACGGGAATATTGTACTGAATAATTACTACAATTCACTACTAAATAGTAAGAGTAGAGTTCTAATATCAATACTTATCTGGGGAAAAAACCATTGCACATCAAATAGAAAGATTATACATGAAGGACATCTATCTAGATGTACATGATAAATGGATATTCTAATTAATGTTAATATGCTTGTTTTGAAGCCTGTCTGGATGGAAATTACGGATTCACGTGTGACCGAAGATGTTCAAGTCAATGTAAGAACGGGAGATGTACGCAGTTACATGGCAGATGTAAAGGTTGGTGAAAGTGAATTATAATGTGTTGACCAGATATCATTGAAGACCAAAAACATATGATCTTTCTGAGAATACTTATTATGAAATATTAAAAGTATGCTGTGACAATGAGTTTTAGTTTGCTCGTTATTTATGGATTTCACAAATTAAACCTTAAGTATAAACATACCTTGATCCTACCCCCTCGTAGAGTTAATATGAAATGAATAATATAATACTACAAAATATGCTTTCGTTTAGTTGCATATCTAATATTAATAAAATATATATGTTTAATCAAAAATGTTGGTAACAGGTTGTATGGATGGTTTCTATGGAGATAACTGCACCAACGTCTGCCCAGAAAACTGTCTACAGACCAAGTGTTTCCAGGAGGACGGACACTGTGTAGGTAAGGATCTGTGTAGGTAAGGATCTGTGTGTGTTCCATTTTAGAATTACTCAAATGTTAAATATCAAGTGCATAAAATTATAAATTTTTCAAGATAGCAATTTCATTGTGATTGCAATGATGTAATTATGATTTTAAAGACAATAACTGTAAGATTATTATTAGAAATCTTAGAATTTTAAAAATCATTGATAATATTTTGTATTTAAAACTTTTATGTAGAAATGGATCTTATAGGTGATTCGAATGCACCTGCCATCGGAATAGGGACTGGATGTGGACTGATCATTCTGGTTCTGGTCATAGTGGTCATCTTTTTGGCCAGACGTCTCTCGAGGAAGGAACCAGACATTAAGACTCCAAGTCATATGACCGATTTCACTGAGTTGGGAAGAAGACAGAAAGCCACCAGAGGTATATAGAGAACAACCAGCTAAATAAGATTACATAAACCACAGTGTTAAAGTTTGTTAAGTTTTCTAAATGCTTTATTAGAAAAAGATTATTAGTTAGCTGTTGTGTTCTATAATTTAAGTCTAGGTTCGCATATAACACTAGATAGAAAAAAATTTGGGTCCTTCAGCTCAAACTCCAACCAGAGAAGCTAAATTGGAGTCAGGCGCATTTTGCACTAAAAAATCCCTAAATTCTAATGTTTTTACCAATTCAATATCAAAATTAATATTTTGAACCTGAATCCCAATCTGAATTTCCAAATTCGAATCATGGTTATCTAGGAATAATTACCTGTCAGAAAACATTTTTACTTTTGAAATTCATATTTAGCCAGCCAATCAGTGGCAAGATTAAAATCCTATCCAGGGCTCAATCTTGTTATACAGGGGTCATTTCGAAGGTCTTTTTTTTCTTTTAGTTGGTTGTCCCCTATACTTTGATGATCTATGTGAAGCATGTTAATTTAAAGGCCCACTAACTTTCCGAAAATAATTTTGATTTTTAAGATGAGGACGTAAGACGAGATCGATAATTTTGTAGAGTTGCAAAACTTTTGTTTTAATTTAACGTTAACTTACCATGACCCTCGTAACAATTTAATTAAAATAGATTCTATGTTAGTTTACCATCACAGCCCCAGACGGCAAAACAAAGAAACGAATCATCATGTTAACATGCAGTATATTACACAAGTAAACTTGTATTTGTTTGATTTGGTCATCTTAGGCCATTTATTTTTTTCTTAGGTTATTATTGTTTTTTATTTGTTGTTTCGTAAAGGTAGAGGACACTTATGGTGACTTTGTTGTTAACATAATAAGTTTATATATGTAATATGATTTATTTGAAATACATTTTATCATTCCAAATGCTAATTAGTATTTGATAGCTTTTACTATAGACTCGTAATATTAGATTAAAAAATCGAGGATAATTACAAAAAAAAAAAAAAAAAAAAAAGAAAAAAAAAAAAAATAGATAAAAGAACAATTTATCAAAAACCTGAATTTTGTCAGTCTATAATTTTGTATTAATTCCTCGCTTTGCAAATTATCATGTGAATATATTCGCAGCTATTACTGTAAACCTTTTTGATTAATAAAATCATCAAGAATCCAATCAATAACTGACAGATGACACCCATTTTGTCCACACACAGACCACACGTATGTATATATTTCATTGTATTGTTTATATTCCTCTTCCAGATTCAACCTACGATGAAATAGGAGGCCAAGGAACGGATAATACAGATGGTGACCGGTACCAACAGCTGGACCCTTTGAGTAGAGAAACAGCACACGCTTACGAGAATGTTGTCAAGACAACTGTGTAGAACATCATTACAAAATAATAAATTACACTTAAGAGCCATGTTCAATTGAACAACCGAGATTATGTTTAAGTTAGCAATGATGACAATTTTGTTTTGTTTTGTATGCGTTCTTTCATCTGCAATGTTATGGCCGAATACATCATTTAGAAACAAGTACAATGTATATATTACAGTTTGATATCTAAATTTATTAAATATTTTATGAGGTTGTTATTGAATGTTGATAAGACCGCTGATAACATAGCTTTGAATTTAGAAAGTAACTTTATTTCCCAGGAACAACAAATTTGTTGATTGTTGCAAAAAGATATTGACTAAGGTGTTGAAACGCGATAACTAACGTGTTCCCACGAGACAACTAACGCATTATAACGAGATAATTCTTTTGTAAGTAGTTATAAAGAGATAACTTACGAGTTTTAACGAGATAATTATCGCGCTTTTTATTATTTTTTTTTGACAACAATAGGTTTTCGTACTTTCATACAAGAGTACTTGTTGTGAAGCTTTTTGAACTGTTAGACAAAATGCAAAAAAAAAAATAAAATGCTCTAAATTTATAGTATATATGTTAGTTTACAAAAATCGATAACTGTTGTTTTATTTAGGTACGTATGGTTAATTTTAATTCAAAGTAACCTAGCGCAATTTTTTTTCTTTTTCTCACAACTTTTTTTATTAGTTTTCAGCATAATGATATAATTCACAGTACAATAACAATGAAAACGGCACAAAGAATGGCCAATTCTTATTGGTATTCACATACTTGTAGCTATGACAGGAAAGAAGTAAAGGTTAATTTGATCAACTATTTATGTCAATGTATCAGGTATATACAAAATAATTAATTAGCATTGCTTATATATTATGCTACAGATCAAATGTTTTTAAATTGTGTGTTGTTTTTTTAGTTAAACCTTGTAATGTATGTATACCTAGCTAAGCGTTTTAAAGAAAATCTCACCGGCTATATTTCAGTCTTTTTTCCCGCATTTCATTTTTTTAATATCTGCCTAAAGATTATTCGTATGGCATATTCTAAAAATGATATCAAATCGTGGACAAAGTGGATAGCATGCCAAATATTGGGAGTAAATCCAAAACCTTTACATTTATCGTCAAGCTATTTAGTATAAATCATTATTAAAGGATTGACATTAAAAATAAAAAAAATGAAGCTTTTTTCAATAGCAAAAATAAAACAAATCTTTTAAAAAATGTCCATAAGGTGGACACAAGAGGTCCCATCACTGCCGTTGAACCCTATCTGTGAACGCCGAAAGTGCAATACAATTACGACAAGTATCGATAGTACATGATCCAAGACAAGTACTCTGAGGCGTCGAGAATCAAAATCATTGGATGGTTCGTTTACAAGGTGGGCGGGGCCAATATGACTTGAAAGGCACGTTGGTTTTGATGTTACAATTTGATGTTTGTGTAGAAGATGGACGGGGCCTTCATATGTATATATGTATCAGCGAGGACCGATGGTATGTCAACATAAACAATTATAATATTCTAAGATTGATCAGATTATCGTTGGTGGTAAAAATTCTTTATTAATTAGTACCCGGCTTAGTTTTCATTATCGACAATATGAATTCGGGACCCGTAGTACTGTACGTACATGTAGAAATTTTCATCTTACATCTCTGGTATTTTTGGTATATTTTGCTTATCATACTGAAATGTTACAATTTTGTCACATGTATAGGCCTATAAAATCTAATTTTAAATTGTAGGCGAATGTTTGTGACACAAGAAAAATTAAGACGAAGGGTTTGTTTAAGTTTTAATACCTCTCAAATTTGACCTGAATATAAAGAATTACGATTACAAATTAAAAACCGTTATGATTTCTGTAATAAACTGGTACTAATTAAGATGTATGTGTTATATATATATATATATACACAGATATATATATAATAAGCTTATAATTAGGTACCGTGAAACCCGTCATGATCTGATAAACTAGGAGTTTTAAAAATGAAAGGCAGATACGTTTACGAAAAAGCGTAATGATTTCTCTTATAAACCGATACACTATTTGCTAAATGAATTTTAGTGATAGCGAATGTATAATTGAAGTAATAAAACACATTTTATGTTAAAGAACTTAATTTCAACGATAATATAAATTACAAAACAATTTGTAAATCTAGGTGGATTTGATATCGTTAGATATTGAAAATAATTGACTTTATTAAATAATATTCAAAGTCGGATTAGCAGCGAAGATTTACTTGAAAAAATGGAAACTTTTATAAAATGCCAACATGTTACCATTTCCAAATATTATATAAACAAATAAACCAAGAAATGTAATGAATTAAACACAATTAGATAAAATCCACATGAATCTATATCGCGGGGTACACTCGTCATCAAATTTTAATATTTTTTATACGTTTTAGATATTGCCGAGAATTTTGTTTTGTGATATATCATTTTGTGAATAAACGAATCGGTATGATCATGACAAATATAATTAATTACTGTTAAAAGGAAATAAAACTTTTTTGTCAACGAAAGTCTAGAGCTACAAAATTGATAAAAAGATTTATGTTTTATGTAAATGAAATAAAGTTGATTTCAAACTCTCCATTCTACCAGCAGATAAGCTGAATTACACATGAAATATATTATCACTAAGGTTTATGATCAATACGTTTAATAATAGTTTTGGCCTCGCTCATGCATATTATGGACACTATGAATTTTAATTAAGTGATTTTCAAAAATCTATAGAAATGTTTTTACAAATGGGGCTGGTAATTCTTAATAACGGGACTTTGTATATATGTGTAGGATGATATTAAAAGGAAATATATCGCTCTTTACAGCGGTAGTAGCCGTTTTTATGACGATGTGCTAGAAATGTGCTTTAATTTATAGCCGCTGAAGGTATACGGGTTAGAAATTTAGCCATAACGTTCAGCTGACATTTGATCTTCAGCAAATGAGACTTCAATCATTTTTAAACTCCGCCTAGTTCAAGTTCAGCCAATCATCGCCACCTTAGGGTGAGTGGGACGCAACTATTTTGTTGCGTCGCTTTATTTATTACAATGTATACTCGCTACAGTAGTATAATACTTACGTCGTTCACAGATAGGGTTCAACGGCAGTGACACATACCCAGAGTATTATTAGAAATATAACTTCATGCCCTAGAGGCAATTCCAAAGAAAAAGACAAATGAGATAAAAAGGCACTTATAATGATAACGGGTTCCGCTTTCCTAAGCTCAAGTTTCATTTGGTGGTGACATCAGAGCATTTAACTTAAAAACGGCAAAATGTATATTCAAATTGTTATCAAGTTAAATGTTTTGCCAATGGATATTGATTGTGTTTTAGCCCTCCAGGTTGGTGCCATTGTATATGGATGACCAAGTAAATGTATATGACGTAAACAATACTAGTATATGTTATTGTTATCGTGTGTTCATCTGAGTAACAGATTAGTCTGAGTATAGGATCTGTGCGTTCTGATTAATTCTGATAACGATGTTTGGTGATGTAGATATCACATTTGTGTCCGCCTGCGTTTACTTCGTGGTGACTCTAAAAGTCAGTCAGCTCCCATACATCATGCGTGATTCATTTTAGATTTGCATGAAAAATGTAATTAGTCAGTCATATTTTATAAAACATTTTATTACCGTTGCGATAACATTGCAAGGGTTTAATTCCCGTTGAAAGAAAAACATATGTATACTTTCTATTACATTATTTGATGTCACCAGTGTTTATATCTAGTTTTATGAAAACAATACCGAATTACATGTATTTCTTATTTTTCCTAAAACAAACAACTTAACAAATGTTGTTTCCTAGCAATATTAAAAAACCCAGCTGAAAATGATCATTTGTTTACTAGTTCATTGTTTATTAAAGAATAATGAATAAACTCGTCCCATAATGTAATAACAAATACATTTTAATATATATAGGCAATAGGATTGAAAATGGATAATAGTCTTCTTTACATGTTAACTACAATACCCATACCGTATATACAGAAATGAGTCAAGGCAATGGAATAGTAGGGGTATAACTCTGAATGCAATATTTCTTGAGTAAAATTAATCACTTTAAAGTGATCAGCGACATCTGTTTTACAAAGGTTGATAACTGACCTGATATAATCATACACATACATGTGTAGCTTTGAAGTTTACATTTTAAAAATCACACAAAAATATTTGACGTCATTATGTAGTACATCTCCACGTAAGACGTTTTTTCTAAATATCTGTTCAAGATTTGGTAAGTAGAAAATCTCTGATTACTCAAAGCTGTTCATGTAGTCTTCACTGAGTCAATATCAAGCCTATAATAATTATCCTCCCAAGAGCCCGGTCCTTTTTCTTCACCGTACGTAACATCTGAAATAAAAAATATTAAATACTTAACATATTTTGATTCAAGACTATACCGTGAAAATGATGATATTGTTCCAGACGATTATGAAACCAAACATCCTTAAATGTCAGAGTAAGCATTACAATCTCATTAATTTTTAATAGACTATGTATAGTTATTTGATGACTGTGGGACTTACCTTTCATAAATTAACGAAATGACAGTTCAGTTTTTTTAAAAAAGTTTTTTCTCAAAAGGAATATTTTAAATCCATTGAGTTATTTCCTATGGAATATGTTGATATTCGATATTTCTATAGCTATGGTTTCTGTGGCATCTACAGTGTGACTGATATCAAACACAAGGATGTAAATTCGGTATCATCATTTGACAAAAAATGTACCTTTGTTTGCTTCGCCTCTACTAAGCCTTGACATATTGGTCACGTGACCATGCCCATTGCTCACTGATTGGATCCTAGATAGACGTCTAACCATCAGGATGACAACCATGACCAGAATGACAATGACCAGTCCAAATACAGTTACTATCCCGATAGCCACATCCGTTTTACTCGACTTTTCTGTTTGTGATGTTACTTAATGAAAGAAAAAACAATTTAAACGTTGAAGTGAACAGTTAATACTTCGATTTTGCTTTTAAAGAACATTTTCAATGAATAAATAATTTACTATTAGCACATAAAGGGTAAAAAAACGTCGTCATATGTATCGCTACTTCTGACTGACTTCTGAGAAAACGGCGAAATTATTTCGTAGAAAAAGATGTAGCAGTCACTACTTTCGTCGATGGCAATTGGAAGCTTTATTCGCGGTTGATTTAGATTAAACTCAGATTTTTTTGTGTTATAACTCTTTAACAGTAAACACTGTCCAAGTTACTTATTTTCTAAAATATGACAGCAGCATATATTTCAGTTTCTTTAATAATTGAAGTCGCATAGTTTAATCAAGCGCTTTTAATATTTCTTATTTACCATGTAATATTTTAACATGAATGTGTAATGTCATTATGACACACACTGTCCGATTTTTTTTGTTTTAGTTAACTCCATCCCATTTCCTTTACAATTGATTTGTTCAAGGCGTAGATAAAATCCTTAATTTGTAACAGTATTTGGTTATATCAAAATATCATTATTTCTATTAAGAAGGGCAAAGATAATGAAAGCAACTGAACATATTATATATTTCATTTCCAATTAACCAGACTTGTATTATTTTATATACAATTATGTTCATCACCTTTTTTAAGCTTTTTCTAAAAGTTTCTTTCTTTTTACCTGCACAGTGTCCATTCTCCTGAAAACATACATTATTGATGCAGTTTTCTGGACACACCTCGGACCAAAAATATCCATGGTAACGATCAATACACCCTGTAACCATAGAAATTACAGATATCATCGACAGAAAAAGCTCAAATTATGAAGAAGAATTAAGACATTAAATTATATTTTCTACTTCGAGTTTAAAATATCGAATGCTCCATTCATTTGTATGTATTTATATTACCAAGATGTCGTCTACATCAAAGCAATCACAGGCGGAAATATTTTCATATATAACAGAATAAATCGCATGAAACTTCATTTTTTAAGGAACATCATCACGTAATCAGTATTACTTCAAAAGAGCAAAATGTTAATTCAGGTCAAGAACTCGAAATTCATATGAAAAGTTTGACCTAAATTCACAAAATGTTTCAGGTCATAAAATTTTCCCGGAGTTTTCTGCATGTGAAATTAGCATGAAAACATATTTCAAGTGAATTTCAGGGCGAATTGACCTGAATATACTTTTGTGTGTATATCACAGATAGAATAGTTCAGTTGAACAAGATTTATTTAGAAAACATTTTGATGTATGAAAGCCATATAAATACTTTACGCTCTTACCTTAACTGTGACCATCCGTTCGTTTGCATTTGACGTCCATACATTGATCCGAACAGTTTTTATCACAATTCAACCCGTAATGTCCAATTTGACAGGCTGAGAAAACAAAGGAAAAAAGCAGATTTAGCTATTCGTATAATTATCGCTAAAGAGCCAAACTATCAAATGTAATAGAAGTTGTTATAAGAATTAACGAAACCATTTTATTTTTTGCCAAATTGATAAAAATAGAATAAGAAGAGCTCCAATCGCACGCTTAATAAACTTAATAAAATGTTTGTCAAAACATTCATCGAAGGACTTGATCACAACAATTTACATCATAAATAGCCAAAGTTTGACATTTTCGAAAATTGATTTACTTTCATAGGCAATAAATTGACTTTGACAATTGAGATAACTGTCGACTGAATTATGATTTAGTAGCAATTATTTAAAAAAATCGGGAATATTGATAAACATACTGATTAATACGCCAGATGTAATTTGATTTTACATAAATCGACTACTTCAAATGCATTCATCATTCAATGCAACCAATTTGTAACCGTCATTAAATTAGTTTAATTATTGTTTCTGTTGAAATGGTACCCATTGGATATCATCAATGTGTATCTTACAATAATGATCTACATTTACGGATTTAATGAAAAACAGAAATATGATAATGCCTTTGCATTCTGCAGTTGATCTGTCACACTCGTCAAAGCAGTTGATCGGGCAGTTCTTGGTACAGTTTAGTCCGTAAAGACCAGCCACACACTCTGAAATAGATGTCAACGTCGAAGTTTTAGAATGTATATAGCAAAGGAATTAATGACTGTGAAAAGCAAAATTACCAAATTACCAAATTATTTTTATCGCCCAAAACTCAGTGTTCATTAGCATTATTAAATTTTCTACTTATACAATATAAAGGATGGGAATTATGATACTTGTAGCTAGTCTATCAATGTAACAAAAAAAAAAAAAAAAAAAAAAAAAAATCTAGTTAATGTTTGTGTGGTACAATGTACCTGCACAGATTCCAGTGTTCTGAAAACACTTGTTGCAATTGGATGGACAGATTTGATCACACATACTACCGTGGAAGTCTGCTTTACATGCTGAAAATGAACAGAATCGAAATCGATCAAACCAAAGATGGGTTATGAAATAAGTTAATAAGTTAATTGTGTTTACAAACAAATACAAGTTCGAAACATATACAACAATGAATCATTATCAAAAGCAAACTATGTCACTGTTTATTGGAATACAATACTTTACAGCTAGAATTAATAAAGCATTATGACGTCATAAATGACAAAAGCATTGTTAGATTGAACATAAAACACATACGATAACAATCTCCAGTAGTTTAACAGGATCGGCGCAACCAATCGAGCAAGGGTTGCATGTGGAACCATAAAACATATCTTTACAATCTAAAGAAAATAAAGGAAAATAAAGAGTGATAACATAAGATTAACAAATATCAGTTTTGATAATTCAGATTGTTAAAAAAATACATAAAATGCAGAATCAAACCTGCATTAAAGTAACGAAATATTTCGCTTGCTGAATACATACTATTTGTATAACTTTAGAAATATGCATATATTACTTTCATTATTATCATTACTAAGATAAAAGTTAAAATTTATGTTCAATGTCGTTTGAGAGTGTAGAATTATATGAATCCATGAAACACAGTCACTGCCGTAAAAAACATTGATTGCACCCTAAAGATACAAAATACTATACATGATGTTTTAATTTTAATTTCAAATTCAAAATTAATGAATTTATATGACGTTTTAGTTGTATCAATTTCATTCACATTACTTTAAAACTAGATGATCAGAACGTAAATAAACATTGAAATATTTCTAAACTCGAAAGAGCAACCTAGTTTGAAAAAAAAAAAAACAAAAAAAAAAACCCAGACACATTATCTCCTTTAGACCATACTAAGTAATTCATTCACACCCACATATCCATATACAAAACGCTGATCCTCAAACAAGTGTAGATGCGGATATGGGATGATTTGTTTTCGTTGTAACGCAATATCTCTTCTTATTGTGAGATTCTATATTTATGGACACATTGACCCTATCATATCAACAATCAAGTACTATTAAAATTATCAATCATTTAATAGGACATACCGTAACAAAATCCGGAATCTTTCTCACAGGAGTTGGTTTTACAATTAGTTGGACATTCATTCTTGCAGAATTCGCCATACTTTCCGGGAAAACAGTCTGTAACAAAATATTAACAATCGCATATGTGTACCACCGTACTCTACATTTCTCCACTTTTAGCATATATTTAACTAACTTGTAATATTTCAGCATTCATGTAAGAGTGTCAGTATGTATTGTTTTTATTATGTTATGATTTAAGTCGATAGACCTTTTAGCATATGTCAAAACGCTTATTTAACTAAAATGTAAATGATCAAAAACATAAAATATTTTCTTATTGGTTTTTTGTACGATGTTTTACATTGACGTAACATTAATATTTTAGATTATAATTATCATTAAGATCTGATTCAATGTTACATGTCTCACTTACAGAAACATGCTCCAGTAGTAGGATTACAGTTACCACCATAGCACTCTGCTGAGCATTGCCTGTTGCAGTTACCAGTACCGTACATCCCTTTCGGACATCCTGTCAAAGACATAATGATATGACAAATATTTTCATTTCAGAGGTAGCTTATTGTGTATCATATGCTGCTCACTGCAGTGTAAATCAGAAAAAGCGTTTACTTATAGCAGATGTAACATTTCGTATATGCCTTTAAAGACCTTGTGCGAGTATGCCATGAAAGGACTTTCATATTTGGATATAAACGTTTATGATATATTGATATTACGTTAAAAACAAAGGCATGAACTCAAATTTCATGTGAAAATAAACATTAAGATATTCTGTTATTTGTTGTAAAAATTGTCTTTATTATATACTGAGCGCCGATGAAAACGAAACACTTTTTAATTGATTATTTTTTAATTAAATTTTTTGTTCATATCAAACAAATTAATGATGTAAAACTTTGAGCACCTTATCTATGTATACATTAATGATTCGCACAATTGAACTTGCTCTCGGGCCGTGAAGCGGTCGATTGTTGAAAATTTACCTATCTGCACGTGCACTCGGTATCAATGCGCGCTTGGTCTACCCATTACACGTGTACAGTCCTTGTGGTTAGGAAGACTGTTTTCCACATTCAGATTTTGAAAACGCCGTTTACTTTGGAAAACGATGTCACGACTTACGGATACCCAGCGTCACGAAGTTAGGGGTATGTTGGCAGGCGGACTATCGCGGCGTGAAATTGCGCGTAGAATGGGATGTTCGCATTCTATAATTGTGAGACTTCATCAGCGGTACGTTCAAACGGGTTTTCTGAATGATAGACCGCGCCCTGGGAGGCAACGAGTGACATTGGATCGACAGGACCGTTACATCCGGATCCTCCATCTCCGTGACCACTTCCAAACTGCCTCCCAAACAGCCAGAACAACGATATGTATCAGTGGAAGACGAATTTCGGTTTCTACTGTTCGCCGACGTTTGCGTAGCGCCGGTTTGAAAGCCTGAAGACCCTTCCGTGGGAATATGTTGACACAACGTAGACGTCTAAATCGCCTGACGTGGACCCGGATGCATCAACGTTGGTTCATGTACAAATGCGCCAATGGAGACGCGTACTGTTCACGGATGAATCCCGCTTCCATCTCCGTAATAGTGACGATAGAATTCGCGCGTGGAGACGACGGGGGGAACGTTACGTCGATTCGTGCGTCGGCGAATGTGACCGTTGGGTTGGTGGCAGTGTCATGGTGTGGGGAGGGATATCCTTCGACAGCAGGACGCCCCTTGTTATCGTGGACGGTAATCTGACGGCACGGCGTTACATCGAAGAAGTCCTACAAACTACCGTTGTACCGTTCTTTCGTAATCATCCCGACGTCGACATTCTACAGCAAGACAATGCTCGTGCGCACTCAGCAAGGTTGACCACAGACTTCCTTAATCAACAGAACATTCAAACACTGCCCTGGCCTGCATTCTCCCCTGACCTCAGTCCGATTGAACACTTGTTGCACCAGTTAGGTCAAGCTGTGAAACGACGTCAGCCGCAACCGCAAAATCGACGTGAACTTGAAATTACCCTTCAGGAGGAGTGGAGGAACATTCAGCCAGTTAGAATTCAGCGTCTGATCCCCATTCACGGGCAATATTTGACTAACTCACTGGTAGGAAACGACTCTCGAAATGTATACTTTTGTAATGAAATAAAGATTTTTCTGTACAATTTTTGTTACCATTAAATTTTGCATATTATAACAGTGTTGCGTTTCATCGGCGCTCAGTATATATATAATGAATGTAATTAAAATTATTTGATTTATATCGTTATGTAAATAAACATTGAGTGACAGATTCGCAATTAACAAATATACTTACCAAACACCTCTACCTCACACAATTCTAGAACTGCATAATCACTATACCAGCTGTGACGCTTAGTGTCGTTTCTATAGTTATAGACGGTGACATAGTGGGCTATATACGGACACGCATGTGTCACCACCAACTGGACGTCTGCTCTGTTTCTACTCTGGTCTTTGTAACAGTGCACGCCGTCTGTCTGATTGCCAGTGGTATTGGATTAGTACAGGTGATAACCGGTTAATCTTTGTGTAAGTTGGTCTGTAATAAAGCAGGCCACAATATGGTGAAGTAGTTATTTACCTTTTTTAAGTTTTCAGTAAATGAAACACATCCACATTGAGTGTTTCAGAGAGAAAAAAATACTTGATTCAAAACTCTCTGCTACTCTATAAGTTGATTCTGGATATGATGACATACGTTATTGTGTCTATAGTGTTAAATATAACGCAATATACGCTTAATTCATCATAAATATCGTCGTTCCATGAACGTACCTCTGTAGTATATGACGATATTGTTGACTGTCATCAGCATTCCTAGATCAACCCGCCAGAAAGCCTCTGTTTCCCTGCGTTTCGTATGCGCACACCAATTTGAATAGATATCTCGAAATAGACAACCATCCACAACCTTACTGGCCACCCATCTGTCAGAATTAATGTAATCACTACTCTGTTCAGCTTGCTTATTCAACGCAACATTATCTGCAATATCATGGAAGGTAAATTGATTTATTTCAATAATTTATATTGATTCAATTGGTGTCAGAACTAAGTACACAGTTGGCACATAATGGAAAAACTACATTTTAACATTAGTTACATACATGAAATTAATTTCTTTCTCTGGGCATGTAAGGGAAGACTTGTGCTTATGTGACGGGAAAGACTTGATTCATTTAGATATATCTTCACTCAATATATTTATATGAATCAAATTTATATCAGGTTGAAAGTCTTTGCATCTTGTCTCACTAACTGTCATTTGTGATGACTATATTTCTGAAAGTAAACATTATGCCCCATGTAGCGATCATGCTGTCTTGTAAATCAAACTACCAATTAGCATTTTAGTGTAATTTTCTATATGTCATGGTAATGGCATTAAACTCCATCCATTTTGTCTCTTCATTCGACGTTAACAGTTCAATATTTAAGTATTCTGCTCAAACATATGTACAGTAATGCGTTTAGCTTTAGGCAATAATATTCAAAACGACGAAAGCCCATGTAAACTTTGTTCGCCCATCAGTGGGCTCTTCAGATATTTTGTTTTGGTTATTTTTGTATATCTTTTAACTGCAATTGGACATTTGTTTGTATGTTTGTTTGCCTAACGGCCCATCGAAACCCAGGATTTTTTTTTGCCAAACTTTGATATTAAAAACCAACAATGATAAAACTTTTAAATACACTTAACAGTAGGCAAGTGCGATTTGAAATATGAACTCAAATATTTTTACCACGTATTTAAATATTTTGTTGAATAATAAGGATATTCGTGTTAAGATATGTTTTTTGGAATTAACAAATTGCTTTAATGTTTTATCATTTCTCGTTGCAAAATGTATGCCGTGGGTTCGAAAAATCTCTCACAAACTAAAACAATCATAATTCATTTGAAACGAGCTCACATCTAAGCAATCTCAAAGTTAAATGATAATGTTCTATGATTTTTTTATGTTTTCTTAAACCTTCATTACATCGATGCGTTGTCGTAAATCTACATTGTATCGAATGATGACGAATGTGTCGCATTTCGTATATAACACTATGGAAAGACAACAGTTACTGATATCAAAACATCTCCAAAAAATGATAACGTGGATTATGGAAAATTTTTTCTAAAAAAACAACAGCATATATGTTATCATTTGATTGTACAGGTACATGTATGTATAGGCCTACACCTTAAAATCCCTATTGTCGTCAAAACTCAGAATATGGCACAAAGACGACAAATACCCTTTCACATGCAAAAGAAGCAAACAGTTATGAGAAATTATAGAAATAAAATCTGATCACACACTTACATTCAGATCTGCCAGGGCTACACACGAAGGAGAGGATCGTCCATATTATTTTGGCAAACACTATTCTTCCAGTTGCCATGTCAAGATGGGTTTGTCTAAAGTAGCGATGTTTTTTCTACCGAGACTACACCTAACTTCATAAACAACGAAGTTCATACACTAACACGCCTGAATCATTTTACGGCTATATATTACATCATTATACTGAGTGAATCATATCTCCCAATATACGGTTTCATTTTCAAATACTTACTTACTCTATTTACGTCTTATTAAGAGACAAGAGCCACTTGAGGATACGTTAGGTTAAGGATTCCAAAGGACAATGCTCATTACCATGTTGTCCCATATGTTAATTTAACTATTTACCAATGCGTTGAGGACTAGTGGTTAGGTGTATAAACACTTTAACCACTAGGCCACTGTGACCTATTGAAAATTAAATTGGAGCACAAGTAAGTAAAAGTGAAATCTCGCATATAAGTCTACCTGATCTTCCAGCATTCATTTATCTTATTCAGGAAAAGGAGAAGAAAACATATCTCACTTCCGCATTAAATATATTTCGACTCTTAGGACGACTTTCTTCTTACGCTCTAAATATAATCAAACTATTTAAAGTGGGTGATACAGTTTCACATTAAAGCTTTGGTCTATGATCCTCCTCAAGCTAAAACCTCTGCATTATAATCTGACAATTATATATATACAAACACCAGACAATAATGATTAAACTTTTCATATTGAAGTCGTCATTAATTTCACAACATGTAAACTACACTTTCCCGCTACGATACAACAAGCATCCTTGACATTCCAAGGATTCCGATCACTTGCGAGCTCTACATCCCTGGACTATCTCATAGTAAAACTAGAGGCAACAGAACAGAACAGGTAATTCAGTCATTTGATGTACATCAAAAGAGCCGTATAACGGTACTCTGATGTTGACTGTGTGGCTTTGATGTTAGGCGTCGCTCTGACTGTAGTCTTCAAAGGGAATCTTTAATGGCCTATGATTGGTCACATGTTTTCCGATGAGCTGCCTTCTTTTTCACTATGAGATAGTCCAGAGGTGTAGAGATCGTAAGTGATCGGAACCCCTGGAGTATCGAGGATGCAATCACTGTAGAACTTGGAGATCGCATCATTGTTATATGACGGAAAGTGTATCTGCTTCTAGCTGCAAATTAACTACCACTTTATATACATATAGAACACACACCTTGTATCTGTTGTGATACAGGTACGCCCATACATCACTAGGTTTTTAACATTACAACATATAAAAAGGACCCCGCTAATCCGGACAACGATAGCCCAAAAAGCGGAGTTTAACATAATCACCACTCACCTTACACAATTAAGTTGACACTTTCTCAAGATCCATATTCCTTATGAGTTCCTCGTGGTATGTATACCATGGTGTACCGTTTACTCTTTAAGCACTCTATACAATAAAATCTGTTGAAGCACTCTATACAATAAAATCTGTTGAAGCACTCTATACAATAAAATCTGTTGAAGCACTCTATACAATAAAATCTGTTGAAGCACTCTGTACAATAAAATCTGTTGAAGCACTCTATACAATAAAATCTGTTGAAGCACTCTATACAATAAAATCTGTTGAAGCACTCTATACAATAAAATCTGTTGAAGCACTCTGTACAATAAAATCTGTTGAAGCACTCTATACAATAAAATCTGTTGAAGCACTCTATACAATAAAATCTGTTGAAGCACTCTATACAATAAAATCTGTTGGCTTCTTTAAAATCCGACATCAATGTTTCGTTCAATGTTAGAAAGATAGGTTACTGCGGCTCTGATTGTTTTTATACTACCTTTATAATGTTCATCTGGTTATTTATGTTTTCTCGGTTACTTGTGGTTTTGCTTCACAATATATAATTAATCAAGTTTTGTATTCAGTTCATCAGCAGAAAGCTCCTTAAAATCAAGCCATGTGATTCGTTGTGAAAATATGTCAATTACAGACAAAAATTTGATATTCTCTAAGAAAATAGTTTTTCTATTTTTGAGTGCGATTTAAGCATACTATTCATAGTCAAGACGATATCATTGAAATATTTCGTCAAATTTCTGTTTTGAAACATATATATGGGTTTCTTAAAAGTTTGATAAATTTAGAATATAAGACTTTGTTTTGCTTTACTTCTCTGACGATATAATAAAACAGTTATAGACGTTTGTGCTGGTAAATATGATGTGATATGAACTGGAAAAGGAGATATTGACCCTGACTCCGCCTCGGTCAATATTTCTTTTTTATAGTTCATATTATCCAAGGATTTATATGTGAGAAGGATTTGTCACTTTCTCTTTACAACTACTAAATTTTTCTCAACAAATACTTGTCTTATCGATTCAACAGACACACTAGTGTAAAGTTGATTAAATTTCACATTGTGTAGTACTCGCTTTCTGAACGATAGATTTAGAAGAAATGTCTTGAATTTTCGTTAAAAAATATGAAATCTCATGAAATGATGGCCCGCTTCAGAAAGTTAGATCCTGACTTATAAATCTCCAGAATTGGCTCCTTTGCATGTAATCTAGTAAATAAATGGCAGCAAATATTAAGCGAAAGCTATGGATTGCTTTCAAGAGACTGTTAAACGAGAAAAAGAGTCATGGCGATAGAAGCTCTGACGATCGGCGCTCACGACAAAAAAATGAGTTTATTGTCGTTACGATGGCCGGAAAACTTGAGGCCATAATTAAAGAAAAAAATCAGTCATTTCTATTCATTACTGTACTATCCGTGTGTTTTCAAGCAATCATTGTCCTTTCTAACATAGAGAGTGTTCAGGTTTATTTATCTGTTCATGTGTGCAAATTTTGATCATCATATATCGTGCATACAATGTGTTTGTCTATCCCTCCTTCCGTCCGTGTTTCTTTCTATTCATTGATTTCTTCGGATATTTCAGATGTTGGTTAATGTTGTGGTTCATTTCGTTTCTTACAAACGCATGATGTTAGATCTACATAAATCCTTGTATATCTACAGCCGATATATATTGCTTTTTTAATGCCAAAATATCTCTAAAACGATTTTCAAATATTATTTTTGATTTTTTGTTGTATTTGCCCAGAACAACTACATTTGTGCATCGATAAAATCCCCATATAACAACAATCTACTAAGAATTGAATAGTGTTTTTTTTGACAAAATTTGGAATTGACAACTTGCTACAGATATTAATAAATTTTATTTGAAATTATCATAGATTCTATCATTGATCGATTTCAAAATGAGACTTCAAAGGGACTGAAACCTCAGAGGAATGCATCCTCAAGGAAAAAAAGTTTAAGAATTTAATTTTTAGAAAATATGTATTCAGTTCATCAAATGGATACATGTAGATATGGTTGATTTCATAAGACACTTTGGATGTATAGAGAGATACCAAAAATTTAGGAAAATATCAAACATGTTGGTAAAATGCAGAGTTAGGGAATCACCACCAAGGATATATAAATTAAAGACATGGTGCAATTAGGTTCCATATGGTGGCTGATTTCTGCCATTTTCGCTTTTTCGCAAACATCCGACGTTACTTTTTTGCTATTCGCACATTTTCCACAGCGATGATGCGAAAAAATACTAAGCGAAAAGCCAAAAAAAAAAAAAGAAGACGAAAAAAGCGAAAATCCATTTATTTCTTTTTTCGTTGGTTTAATTTTACTGGCTTTTTCGCTTTTTCTTATTAGAATACGCGAAAAAGCAAATGTTGGATTTTCGATTTATCCTTTTTCCAAACGCAAAAAAGCAAAATTGGCACAAATCCGTCATCATAATTTCTTCCTATATCGTTCATTTTATGAAAGATAAACACCCAATTTACCTTAAATATTGATTCAGAGTAGTGCTGCTACATTGTACGTTTCAGGTGAAAAATAAATCTCTGAAAATTAGGGCGAACATGTTGTTTTCGCCTTAAGTCGAAGTTCGCCCTGAATCTGTATACAAACCAAATGTGTTGCCCCTATAAGTCGTATATTCAGATATACATGTATTATTTTACGAGAACATTCTGTTTAAGACGATATATATTTTAGGACAAATGCACTAGAATTTTTCTGCAGTATCTTATTCAATCAGCAAAGCTTCATCATTTTGGATTCTTAGTATCACACCTTCATAAACCCTGTACTGTAACCATGTATTACTTTGCCGATACGCAATAATGTCATGGAAACCAACTCGGCAATACATACATACTCTACTTGCATACCAAAATATTCTCAATATAAACAACTATTTGTAGGCTGCCGAGGATAGGGCCTTAGGGATAGCTTTCATGTAAATATTCACTGTTTACAGGAGGAATCTCACACGCCACACAAATACCTTTCATCCAAGTCTCTTAAAGCTGATAATGTAAGTTAAAAAGTTTTAAATTACTCTATGTTGTGTCATAATATGCATTTTTTTTCTAGACCTCTAATGCTTTTTAAAAATCCTACATTCATTCATTCCATTCGTCCGTCCTTCTGTTGATTCCCCCATCCATCCATCCATCCATCCATCCATCCATCCATTCATCCATCCACCCATCCATCCATCCATTCATAATATTTAGATGATGATGGTCAAGGCAAACCAACCCTTGCTCGCCATCAATTACTACGGTTCTGCCGACACCAACAATACCGACAAAAAGGCACGCATTTGCTTAGCAAATACGAATGTTGGTAAACTTTCTGAATGGGATATTGTATATCTAATATTCTTAAAAGTGAGTATTGTATTAATGCATATGCAGAAATATGTTGATGACAGGTTGTATTGATGGTTTCCATGGAGATAACTGTATACAAACCTTGCCCTGCAGGTAGGGCGTTAGAATTGTACCTGCTGCCCCTATTGCATGATCGTAAAAGGCGACTCAATTTAGGATCTTATCTTTTCTCTTCTTCCTTACTGACTTTATCTTTCCTAATGCCTCCCTTGGCACCGCCTCACTTTTGGCCTTGAGTTGAGCGTTCGCCCCTGTGAGGAAGGCTCTGGGTTCTGTCCCCCGGCCGAGACACACCAAAGTCTATAAAAGTGGTAGTTTCTACTCCTGCTTAGCGCTCAGCAAACAGGGAGTGGGACGACTGGTTCGCCCGTTGTCAGTATAATGTGACCGGGTGGGGTGTGTTGCTTGGTGTCTTCGGCGGCATGCTTCAGTGATATAGCACTATAAAATGGGCAACAGTTCCACTATACAAGAAGACACAACATGAATATACCGCAGTCTCCCAAAACACTCACCTCGCACTTTACATACACGCAACACAACGCATACATGGGAGGCCGTCCTTACATGACCATAGCTGTTAATATGACGTTAATTAATCAAACAAACAAACAAACAAAGTATACAAACCACGTGTTAAAGAGAATAATCACTGTATAGGTTAGGACATATGTGTGTGTGTTCATTAACAAAGACAATTAACGATTGCTTATATTTAAGCATTGAACGATCACGATCACCCGAAGGTGATTCAATTGACAGCAAATTGTATTTCAACCGCGTCGTTTTGATATCTGGAAACCGATGCATGTGAATATTACAACGATCGTGAACCGATCAACATACGACCATAAATTACGAGATAGTTAATTGATGATATGCCGTGGTGTGGCGGGCGTCGTCCGCTCGTCCAACTTTCTCCTTTGAACAATTTCTCCAATAGTAACGCATACTGAATCGTCACAATTAAATTAAGACTTGGCATATGACCAAAAACTATTCACTATTTGTAATGGTAAATTATTCTACATAAGACTATGAAAATATAAACATGACAAATAATATCTACAATATTTAAACTAGTATACATGATACTACAAATACATTACAATAAGTGTCTTTATTAAACAGCGAAACTATCAAAATAGATGCAGGTGAAATTCGATTTCAAAAGATATTGATGATCTGTCAATGTTTACTTCTATACAAAGTACTAAACTCCTCAAACATATTTTAAATCAAATTTTACATCAATGATCTGCAAACACTAAGTGAACTACTCCCCACTGTATTCCTTCACACCCACCGCAGTACATTTGGCAAAGAGATGGACGCTTGTCCTATCGAGAGACGACAGGGTTGAGTATGTTGTGTGATGTCTTTCAAGTTATGCTTTAGTGAGAGAGCAAATCGCAAAGAATAACGTCCCATATACCGCAGTCATAATACATACAAAGGAGACCTTGTTCTCTACCTATTATATAGCTGCTGTGTACGATAAAAGATTGCGTGAGGAACGCCAGAATATCTGTATATGCCTTTCGCAGGAGGTATAATTGTTTGTGTGAATGATGCAGTGCGTGAGGAGTACTAAATGCTCTGATTATATAAGGGTATTGACAAAAGTTTGTTTTTGCCCTGTGGTATATGTTTTGTAATCGGCATGCTCCTCTGCGCTGTATTTTCTCGATCTACGTACTCTGCCTTCAGCAGTTCGGGTCTATTGAGGAAGAGATCCTAGTTTTGGTCTTAAGTTATAGGCACAGACATACATTGTACCGTATACAACAATTTCATAATACTTGAATGGCTACTATATGTCATAGGCTATAAAAGAATTTCGAGATCGTGTACAGAATACGTCTCTATGTTGCGTCCCAATAGTCACTGGTTACTATACAGATGTCTTTGTACCGTCTCGTAGGCATGTGGCTGCTCCACGGTCCTAGGATCCAATCCCTCATAACGGTTACTATCTACGTGATGTGGTCCCGATTCTCCAATTTCATCGTAAGTTGCATCTAGAGTAGAAAAAGCGAAGATAGATGATGACAGTACATATTTATATTGTCAATCTGAAATGTAAAAACAACTAATAATCTGTGTGAATTGAGCTGTGGACTTCCCCTTACTGCAATTCTATAGCGATCGTAAGTACAGAAACATTTGAAAACCTTAACATGTTTTTGCTTGAGATAATTGATTTTCACCAACGACACAATTATGGTCAACAGGAAATACAGAAAAGTGATTGTTACGGATATTTAATTGTTGTTTTATTAAATAAATTATTAATTGAAGTTAGTTCCTTTAAATATGTTTTCAATCATAGCACGTCATTCTTGTCCAAAGAATAACTATGAAGTTTAAGTCTTATTTGGAAAGAAACATAGGTATAAATATATATAAACAACAAAAACATTGTTGTGAAAATAAGGGTTGATCTACGCACTTTTGTACTTTTCTGTCGACTATCCATCTCTGTCATATCTGTTACATGACTTGGATTCCTGCTGTCGATTGGCTCCCCGAATTACGTCTGACCAACACAATTATTACTACTACTACCAACACCACAATGACAAGTCCACATCCGGCCCTATTCCGATGGCAGCAACATTTGTATAATCTATATGTAAGATGAATTCGCTTTGATTACTTTAAAATCATAATTCAGTTCACAATAGCAAGAAAATAAACACCTGTGTATTTTTGAACAGTTTCAAGTATGCCCCTATACGAAGTTATGTTGTATTATCGTACACATTTGTTATGTAGCGAAATTTAAACATTAAGCTTGGACTACATTATCATGGTACATTCTTACCTAAGCAGTGACCATTCTGCTGGAGACACTTGTTCCCCTGTACAATGGTCTGGACATGTCCTGGTACAATTATCGCCATGGAAACCATCCACACAACCTGAGATCAAAATATGTCTGTACTTCTATGGCATGTTAAACGCATTGATTATAATAAAACAATCCCGCTATATCCTCAGTCAGGATAAGTATATTCTTGAAAATATTTAAGCATGATAAACGTGAATTAATTAGCTTATCGTCAGTAATTATACATACCTTCACATTTGCCATGCAATTGAATACACCTTCCGTTTAAACATTGACTTGAACATTTCCTGTCACATGTAGATCCGTATTTTCCACTAATACACGCTGCCAGTTTCCAGGATATAGATAAAATGATTGAAACATGTTGGATATTTATATTCGAAATGCATAAACCAAACCAATATGATATTGTTTTTATTTCAAATCAAAGTATAAACTCTCTTTGTCTTGATTATCATTTTTGCGAGCAGGTGGTGCTAAACAATTGAAGAACTAAATTAAGCAAATTGGATCCGTGACGCAATCTTTGAAATAGGGAGAAATACATCTTAAAACATATAAAAAGATTTTAATGCCACAGAATAACATATTGGTAATCTGCCTCAGCAAAAAAATAATGTAAGTTATGTCCAATAGACACGTTAAGAAACCTCAATCACCCCTGCATTCATATTTCAAGTGAAAGCGATTATTCCTCAATGACAGTATACCCATCACTAGTTAACCTGATTAAACAATACCTGTGCAAGTCCCGTTGTTTCTATTACATTCATCTTTACAGTCATTAGGGCAAACCGTATTGCAGTATGGTCCATAAAAGCCAGTCAGACAACCTGTAATCCATCAAAACGAAATAAAGGTCATCAATAAGACATTTTGTCAAATACTGAGTTTAATATCACACACTATCAAGATTCACATGAAGTGCTAAACATAAATATCTAGCTATTCAATCGTTGTAAAGTCACAGTTGTCAGCAAAATCATTAACGTTGGTAATGGTTAAATAAAACGATTTCTAAGAAGGTCATGGTTCTTTAAAGTTGTATTTCTTGTAATTTTCACCATCACAAACTCTCATAAAACATAGAATGTGTGAATATGGATACTTATATATGATGGTTCAGATCCATGAAAGCACCAAAATAATATTGACATAGCGGTAAATGTCGTATGAAATATCACGCGTTTTGAAAGAACCGCCACAGTCAACGTCATGTTTCAAACTTTCGGGTAATATCGGAAAACCGAGTTACATCACGTGACCGACATCGGCGATACCCGTACAGATCGGTACCTCCCGAGCCATATCACGTAGATCGGAACAGTTCGGATATTTCCGAACTATTTTAAACGTGTACACGTTAAAAATCAATATTTCAATTTAATTGTTCAATAACTTTGCGAATACGAACTTTATAAAAGTCGGAAAATATCGAAAGTTTAAAACTTAAAAAAGAGGCGAAGAAAAATATGTAGAACACTCTAAATACTTTTTCTATGCCAAAAATACAACAAGTCACAGACCATACATCTTTAGTTTTCAGAAAGCGAAATTCACAATCTCGTGATTTGCAGGCAACAATTGAAAACAAAACCAGTTGTTTTCTAATATCTAACGAATGAGGACTCAAGTAATCAAAACATCAATATCCATGTATGAGTGAGTGTAAAACAGTCTAAGGTTATTTTGCAGCAAAACATGTTTATAACGAACACGCTAACAACTAATTCATGGTTATGACGTAGTGATGTTTATTTACAGTCAAGATTCCTATAAGATGTCTGTGTGTACAATTAGGTTGGTTTGCAATTCAGCAATATAAAATATTTAATACAATTTTTCATTTGCATAACGATCTATGATGGTGACTTGAAGTTACTATTACAGAAGTATTAAAAGATTTTTATTGCTTCGCTCAGACACATGAAAGTGTCTTATAATTATTATTACCAAAACATCCATCGAATAACTGACTGCATGTCAGACATATGTGATTCCACATATATACAAGACGCTGAAGTAGAACTCCATGACGTTCTAGTTTGACATATGTAAAAATAAATCATTTCAAATGAGAAAAGGCCTAACATTTAGAATGGATAATGGATCTCTGTAGATATCATCCTCATGAATTGTTAACGTTGATCGTACATACATTTAATTGTTTGACCTTTCATTTATTTATTTTCTTCTATCCTTAATGTACTAAAAATATTATAACCTCCATTTCAAAGCACTATGGTATATAGTGTTGTCTTGTGATGGCATAGATGTCATCCCTCGACAACACTATCAGACCATAGAGCCCTCAATAGAAGGCAATAATATATAAATATCCCGCGCTAACGTCGTTACAGCGGGAAATTTCCATCACTCCATTCCTACTAGATAAAACTAGTGGCACGCAAAACGTTATTGGGTATCACGAGATGCATGCATTATTTCCATTATACAATGACATATCAGACGGACCTAGGGATAATTTTAAAAAAAACCTTGCATTCCCTACTTTTATTACATTTTATTATTTAATCGAGTGCTGTCATGTCTAATGTTATGGTAGAAATGTTATTGTCAAAGGCGTCCCATTTTCCAGGCAGAAATCTGCATATTTCGTTACTTGCTCTGTTCTTTTGACTACTAGTGGAGCAACACCTTAAGGGGTGTTGCGAATGAAATGAGAGACCCTAAGGACCATGAATTGATAACTCATGGCAATTCTTCGAAAGAAGTACAAGCTTAAGTATCCGCATATGCATAAAAATGAACATGTATACAGTGCATTTGTGTATGGAAATTGAATGAAGTACAAACGCACAAAGGACCATGTTACAGATCTTGGATCTATTATGTTGATTAAACTACTATAGTGCGCAACACCTGTATGGAGGATTGTCACGAAAAGAGCGGTTCAGCTTCGGAAACAATATCGCACGATTGAAGTCATTTTACGATTTTAGTCTATTTGACCCTTGTGACTGTGACCTTGAATAAAGGTCAAAGGTCATTCAATTGATTAAACTTACAAGTAGTAGCCCTTCATCCAAGCATGCTACAAACATAATACTTGTACCATGCACATGGCTACAGGCCAGTCAATTATTGATAGAGGGAGTCATTGGAATATTTTTACCCCAATTGACACTGTGGCGGTAATTAAGGTAAAGTCCATTTATTTGAACAAACTCTGTAGCCTTCCATTTCATCATGTTATAGACCCAACACCAGGAATACAAAATTCAGGTCTGCATGACTATTGACAAAAAATTATTGCATGTGGAATAAAACTAGCACTCCCAATTCAAAACTGGTAGGTTAATTCTTTCACGACCTAAACGTCGAAAGGTAGTTCGGTTCTTTTACAACTAATCTTATCTTCGGAAGGTAGTTCTATTCTTTTACCTATTGGATGTGAAATAAAACTAGCGCTCCCAATTCAAACCTGGTAGTTTGATTCTTTTACGACTCATCTTAATCTTCGCAAGGTAGTCCTATTCTTTTAAAACTTATATTAATCTTCGGAAGATAGTCCTATTTTTTTTTTACATCTCAACCAAATCTTCGGAAGGATATTATAATTACCAAACAAAAAGCCCCTGAATGCACACATTAACACACCTTTATGGTGAACAAAATAGGTATGAAATGAAGAGCTTCTTGAATGAAATGAAGAAAAAAGCCCAATGTCATGATGACATAATATTTTCAATTTGATCCTGACATATGGCTTCATATTCACTCAAAAAGTGCACAATTCTGAATATGCAATCATTTAAAGTTGCGTTAATTTATATTTGGAATAAACTGTATTGATCCGTGTTTTGAAATACAAAGAATAGCTTCAGCCTTGCTCCTCCAAATTATAATTGGTAGGCCGAACCTGAACCCAACCACATCAGTGTAGAAAATGTCCACAACTACTCAAATTACATATAAATTATAGTGTTTATTATACAGAAATCTGCTATTCTACTTATTAATAATATTACTTAAATCCATGATGAGTCACCAACCGTGTTAAAATATGAAATGAAGAGAAAGAACGACAACTCTGTTATAACAGAGTTTTTCGTTCTAGAACGAAATGATAACACGGCTAAATAAACCTATCAACCTGCTTATTTTTTGCGATTTGAGTAATAAGGAAACCCAACGATATTTTTTGCTGAAATTGTGAATGTAAGCTAAACTCGGCGTGATCTATCGATTGAAGTAATCACCTTAGCTGTGAAAAATTCAAAATGACGAGATATTTTGGTGTAAAACCTCCAAAATCGACATTTTGACCACTGGGTTCTGTTTAATTCGTCCTAGTAAATTAACTAATAAAGCTGACATGCTAGAACTTTACATATAAAAGGTCCTTGCATTTCTGAACAAAACGGTATTTCTGATTTTTGGAAATGTTACATACAACGGCCACAATACAGCCTTGGTTATTGGTGGTATTTCGCAGGTTCTCGGTAAATTTCCACAACAGACAAGATATCTTGGGTTTCCGGACACGCCTTCCTTCGGAACTATTCTGAACGATTGGACCGGCAAATGTACCATTTAAAAATGAGTGATATTTTTGAAATTTTCTGTAGAAGTGACTAAAAATCATAAAATTAGTACATAATTTATGCACTAATCATCAAATTTATGTTACAAAATAAGCCCAAAAAGTGCAACAGTGAAATGGATCTGTTTGTACTGTATCGAATACACAAAATCATGGCGCAAACTATCGCGCCCCCTATGAGGAATGTGTATTGTTTGTATCCGGTTGATTAAAAACGTTGAAGCCGCCTTGATGTTCAAGTTAAATCCGGCATTATCAGGTAAGTAATTGTTCATTTTACTTGTTATAGACATCAATATCATTAACGGTGGATATTAGTATTATCAGATATATTTGATTGTTTTTGTAGGCCTGCAAATATAACGTTAGGTACTGTTTACAGTCTGTTTATGATCATCATCGCGAGTGACTGTCTGACAACAGAACCATGCATGCGTTCTAAATCGTGGCTTAACAGCACGTAAACTGACAATTGTACTTCCTTTGAGGCAGATGCCGTTTGAATATATGTATCTCCTAATATATTGTTTGATCATTTGATTAAATTGCTAGTATTTAAACCATAAAGTAATGCACATGTCGTTTCGGTACATTGTAGTCCGTAGCTTCGTTACATGCCATTTCGGTACATGCGGAAGTCTTTTCGGTATCATAAAGTGAACATGGCGAAATGACTTTCAGAAGGTACCGAAACGACTTTAAGTAATCTGAATATTAGACAACTAAAGAAAACAAACCAGAAAAAATGGTAACAATGTAGTTTGACAATGGATATGATCAACATTATTACATGTAGATATGGACATTTGTATGCACTGCAGTTTTACATGACACATAATAATTGCTTAGGATTCAGTTACTGCACTTACTGCACAGACTGGGTGGGTGAGGCCAATAATGTTAATTAAAATTCATTTAACAATTTTGCTGTGTTGTGTATAGTGATAGTCAACTACTGCGTAATAATTAGGATGCCGACAGGAATCATCAGATTGACAGGTGTTGTGAAAATTAGCATACATATGTATAATATCACTCTGACCCATTTCGCAATGTTATATACGGTCATGTCATAAATGTTGTAAGACGAACGTTATTGTGGCGTCGTAGATATTAATGACGTCTGTGATGTTGTATGATTATCTCGGTTGATACAATGTATGTCGAATCCAAGCCTGATTTCGCCACTCTTACATAAAACAGAATTGAAACTAAACAAAGTAATCCCAATTTTGACCCAGAGCTTAAGCCCTGGCTATTCTCTGAAGGATTCAATACATTGTAGGTCAAGAATTAAATAAACAATGTTCAAGAAAATTTGTAAGATTTTTCCTTGTAAAGGAAGTTTTTGATATCTTCTTGGTGCCCCTGGACTCTGATCTGGTGGTCATTTATTGAGGTCAAGGTGCGCTTTAAACTAAGCACCATGGATGCCCTTTTTTCCTGCAGGGGCGTAGGAAGCAGGGGGGCAGGGGGGACAATTGCCCCCCCCCCCCGTTCCCCAGGATTGCCCCCCCCATTTTCGCCAAGTGAAATGTTCTACACATTTTTGAGCTTTTTAGAAAAAATTTCGCTGCGCGGCGCATTTCCTAAAACATTCAAGCATGTAATGTTCAATGTTTAATAATGAAAATTCAATGCACACGAACTAGACTAAAAATGTCCATCAAGGGATTATACTATTTCCAAAAAATGCTTCTTAAAAGATTTATTTGTATGTCTTAGCAAGACAATCAGTTGATTATTATTTTGAGTTGCACAACAATGTGCTGATCGTGTGAATCCGGTATGTTCAGATCAAGCTGGGTTGCATAATGGTAAGACCATTACGACACTCACAATTATCATTTCTAAATGCAGGTAACTTTAAATCGAAAAATTACCATGTTAAGAACGCTTAAAAATCATCAAAATACAAAATCATAATATTTTTTCTCAGGGGGAGACCCCGGACCCCCAAAAAAAAAAATCTCGCGCCTACGTCAAATTCAACAAAATGCATCGTAAAACTCACCTCAGCCATTCTAAATAGTGAAACTTTTTCCCGGGGGAGACCCCTGGACCCCCTCAAACACCAAAATCTCGTGCCTACGGCGCTCGCAAATTCAACAAAATACATCATAAAACTCATCTCATCCATTCTAAATCATAATTTTTTTTCCCGGGGAAAAACCGTCGGACCCCCCCCCAAACACGAAACTCTTGCGCCTAAGGGGCTTGCAAATTCAACAAAATGCATCGTAAAACTCATCTCTGCCATTCTAAATAATAAAAATTTTTCCCGGGGGAGACCCCCCGACCCCCAAATTAATTTCCTGTTAGCGACACCACTGTCAATAGATGTGTACAATGATTATATGTAATGATATACAAAATGTATGAAAAAAGTATATCGAGTATCTCCTGTGGGTGCGGGGCGCAGGGGGGGGGGTATGAAATATTGAGGCCCCCCATTACGTTTCTTCTTCCTACGCCACTGTCCTGTCAGAATCACTGAAGTTTTGACTATATTTTGATTAATACTAGTTATGTGATAAATAGAATCTTACACTCATGGCTACATCATTTGAAATTTATTAAACTGAAATTTATAAAATTTGAAATACCACGAGCCTTCAAGGATATTTTGACATTTTATTTCCAAAATAACAACAGTTTTCTGGGTTTTTTTAAGATATCATACAGTATCTAGGTAAAAGGAGACCTAGTTATAACACTCACTATACAGTAGTGAATGTCAAACTTGTAATGTTCAGCCTCATCAGCTTTAGAAACCAGATAAATTTTGAATTTGAGAAATGTTTTCAAAATTTTTCTAAATCAAAAAAAAAAAAAAATAAAAAATAAAAAAAATTGATAAATTGAAAGCCATTTTGGTTAAGGTTTAAACTTTTGAATTATGATTTGCTTGCTGTTGACATTTTTTTCATCTGTGAGGAATATATATAGGCGATCTTCCTCAATATAAAAATTAAATATGATTAATAAAACAAAAGAGAAGCATGAAAGATGTACCAAGTAATTCATTTCTGCATGTATAAAAGCTACAAATAGAACCTTTAATGTGATGATTTATTTAACTGATTTTCATATCCTTCAGCAGTATCAAGGATTTAAAATAATTTAATTACCTGGTACCATATGTGTTCCAATTGGGATGTACAATTCGGTTCTCTTTTTTTATTAGTTTAATGTCCTATTAACAGCCAGGGTCATTTAAGGACATACCAGGTTTGATGGTGGAGGAAAGCCAGAGAACCCGGAGAAAAATCACCGACCAGCTGTCAGTACCTGGCAAATTTTCCACATAGGATTCGAACTTGTGACCCAGAGGTGGACGGCTTGTGGTAATATGTCGGGACAACTTTACCACTCGGCCACCGTGGCCCCACGAATAGAGTTCTCATAAAAGGCCTCATAAATGTTAGAAAGATTGGCACCTAATATAACCCATTACCCTAATTGCCCAACATGAAATTCCAATTAGCATTATACATTTCCAAGGCATTTCTTGATTAAAGCATTACACTGTATATTGTTAAATATCTTATGTAAGTATGATCAGATGCATGGTTACCATCAAGGGTTGAAAATGACAACTGACTTACTTGTAAAAGGGTATGTGGGTTTTAAATTAAAAACTTTATATTCTTTAAATGTTCACATGAACAATTTTCATTGGGATTGGATAAAGGGAGGTAATTGGCTTATTATTTTTTAAGGTATATTTTCTAGCAAAATGCTCAATATCACTAAAAGAATTGCGAAAACAGAGAAATGTAGGTTTTGTTATGGATTGAGTATTCGGTCAGACCAATATTGTCTATATTTTGACATTTTTTTTATCTACATGAGGAAAAACAGTTTTTTATTGATAAAATTGGGGTAGCAGAGACATTTACATGATTATTCGTGATGTACATGTATAAGTACACATGATATTTTTCAAATCTTTGATGCCGTGTCATTATGAAACGATATAATCCATATCAAATGAATTCTGGTTATTTTAACTTGATTATAGCAGTAGTTTCATTTTGTTTTTTTTTCTCTGTAAAAAACTGTTTAACATTTCTTGTTCTCTAAAATGTATGTATTTGTAAGAGATTGAGTGCCAGCCACGCGATATTGTCTATTATTACCAATTTTTTACTTTTGCATGATTATTCATGAAAATGCATATTCCAGGCAGCAATAGCAGTTATGATGAACTCCTTGCTTAATTGTATGTCATAGGGACAATCATAAAATGCTACATTAAAGTTTTAAGTCTCCCTTTATTTAAGAAAATAGCAGAGTAATAGCCTAATCCTTTTCCATACGCCAGGGGTTACTATCACTGACATAATATCTACCCCTGCACTATTTCATAATTAACTGATCGCCAGCTGTCAATCAAACCGCATTGTTTGTTCCGACATTGAATAGAAACACGTGTGTTTGGGGGTAGAGGCGTGGCTATATTACACCTGGCAATCGGTCAATGAAACTGCAGGCAACAGAAGACACAGGTAACTAGATCATTTACATGTAACATACATCAAAGGAATTGTATAATGTGGTTCACTGTACATATGTGTTGGTTTGAAGTTGGGTGTCACTTTCTCTGTAATCTTGAAAGGAAGTCTATGCAGGTCTCAGTTTTGAGGTCACCTGAGATGAAGTCTCCAGTGACCTAATCTAATTTTGCAAAGACCTTTTATGGCCAAAGGACAATCAAAATTGTGAATTATATGGTCCCCTAGGGACCTGAGGGTTGGGGCCAAAAGGGGTCAATTAGGCTAAAACTTCAACAATCTTCTTCTAAAATTACGGAAATAGTGGAATCAAATACTCTTCATAGATGGAATCACGTGGGGAGGGGGTCAAGTTTACTATAGTTTATTTAGGTAAAACACATTTTTGAGCATTATTTGGTCATTTGTAAAAGAAAATGAATCAGAATTATCAGTATGAAATGGTCATTGAATCATATTAACATATTTTCCATAACTAACCCCCAGGGGCCTGAGGGGTGGGGCTAAAATGGGTCAAATATGATAGGCTTAAACTTCAAAAACCTTCATCTAAAATTCTGGAAATGGTAGAATCAATACTCTTCATAGATTTGTTCAAATAAATGACATTGACTTTCATTCAAGGTCACAGGGGTCAAATAGGCTAAAATCTTTAAACGACTTCATGTGAATAAGTAAGTAGCCTAGAGACCTGATATTGGGCCTGTGACATGCAGAGATGAATGGCTACCAACTTTGTTCAAATGAAGGACAATGACCTTCATTCAAGGTCACAGGGGTTAAATAGGGTAAAATATTTAAACAACCTCTTGTGAATAACTAAGAGGCCTAGAGATCTGATATTGGGTCTGTGGCATGCTAGAATGAATGGCTACCAAGTTAGTTCAAATGAAGGACCTTGACCTTTACTCAAGGTCACAGGGGTCAAATAGGCTAAAATCTTTAAACGACTTCTTCTCAAGAACCAAAAGGCCCAGGGTACTCATATTAGGTCTGCGGCATGCTTGGATGAAGGGCTTCCAAGTTTGTTCAAATAAATTATCTTGACTTTCATTCAGGTCAAATCTTTTAAACAACTTCGTGTGAATAACTTAAAGGCCTATAGAGACCTGATATTGAACCTGTAACATAACTGACTACCTTGAGACTAGATATTGGATTTGCAGCATGGTGGGGATCAAGGGACCTTCATTCATGGTCTAATTCATTAAATATATCAGGACCTGGACTTCTTCTAATAAAAGAGGGTTTTTTATTGCCTTAACTGTGTGCCACTACTTTATTCTTTGAGATGTTGTATTGTGCCAATAGTCAGATGACCGTTAAGGCCCATCGGCCTCTTGTTCATAACCTAATGGAAATGGTCCCGTTTAAGAGTAACAACAAGAATTATCTTCCCTTTCTCTTCTCTTCATTTCATCCGCGACACTCCTTCAGGTGTCGCCCAACTAGTATACGGCAGACGTGATATTTTTGGACTTGTGCCGCCTTCCTTCAAAGCTATTCTGACCGATTAGATCGACGAGTGGACCATTCACAAATAGATCGTATATATGAAACATTCTGCTTATATTTTATGATATTATTACTTGAATTTATAAAATTTATAAGTCTTTCAATGATATCCAAATATTTGTTGTGGATTTCGCGAATCGGGGAAATCAATGTTGTTTGGGGCGTTCAACCGCCCAAAGACATGCCATACGACTAGCGCCATCTGGTAGAAGGAATGTGATGAGATGTCACCTTGTGTATCCGGTTGGAACAGGTTTGGATTGATGTTGAAGGCCGCCTCGTTTTTCAAGTTACAATATCGGCAATATCAGGTAAGTAGGCCTAGTTATGTATTTTACTTGTTAAAGCTATCACTATCGGCTGGTGTTATTATTATTCGCTATCTAATATTTGAGGTCGTTGTTGTTTATTATGATTGTTTTTCGTATGCCTACTGCAGTACCGAGTCTGATCATGACAGCGACTGAATCAAGCGTTAGGCTAGGCAACACTGCATGAATTAAATTTAAAAACAACTCGTAAACTGACAGTCTATTGTAAGACTCTGAGACAGATGCCGTTTTAATATGTTCTCATAATATATTGCTTAATTGTATGATTAAGACTAGTAGCGTAGTTAAACAGTTCTCGTTATTTGAAGTACATGTTTTGTT